>NW_026857264.1:0-52880 GCF_026571515.1 Ruditapes philippinarum
CTCAAAAAATTGATAGGTTTTCATAAATCATTTTCAAATATAAATACATATACAAGTTCTTACAAATTTCTGTCTAATTTGTCTTTGCATAGTTTTGCTTTGCTAAAAAAGAACAATACAAAGGTAAAAAACAAACAAATAAACAAACAAAACAATTTAAGTTCATAAGACATAGTATCTATACTTTTAAAACCAAAACAAATGTTATTTTAATAACAAATTATGAACTATTACATAATATACAAATGGTCCATAATGAAACATACACAATTTCATTTAAACATTTAGAAATGCAATGTCACTCCACTGTTTAATAATATTCTAATAGTATTGTTGAATTTGTTGAGTTGATGGCATCACATAAACTCCTAATGATATTAATTAAATTTGTTGGAAGTTTTACACTGTGTAATAAAGTCTTGTTCTCTGTTAGTCCAAATTCAACATATCCTAGCATGATATTGTCCTCACTGTTTCAGCAGCAACTCCATTTTCAAACAGAATTAATAAGCAACTTTTATTTTACCTGAAATGCAATAATTATGTTATAACATACTATGCTTCAACTAGGCTACATCTTTACAATTTAAATTCAAGGCCAAAGTTTTTCTTAAATAGTAATGGCCATACATGTTTTGTTTTTTTTGTTTGTTTTTTCGGGGGGGGGAGGGGGGGGGGGGGATTGGCGGGGTTGTGTTATTTGTTTTTGTATTTTTTGTTTGTTTTCTGAAATGTGCATCAAGTAAAATGAACCCACTAAGGTAATAGCCCATTTGACAATAACCAAGCCTTCTGTGACAATCTAGATTAAAGCCCCCTCATGTACAATGTCCCACTAGGACAGCAGCCCACTTATATGCATAATTTCTGCAATAATATATTTTTAAACAAGAGGGCCCTGAGTCGCTCACCAGAAACAACAGTTACTGTTTTTCAGTGGTTGAAATTATTTTTCAAATGAACTTGCTGAAAGGCAAGTCCAGCTCTTTCAGTAAATTCAGCTCTAACTTTAACTTGCTCCTCTAGTAATATACTTTCACAACACTGATTGTTTTTTTTGTTTTTGTTTTTTTCTACATTATAAACAATAGGGCCACTAAGATGACCCTAGATCACTTATCTAACCCATCATTTCTTTATACACTATATAAATTGGAATATTTTGCTGAATATTTTGGAAAGGCTTTGTTAAAAATATCTATGTTGTAAGTGTGTACCTATGAGACTATGTAGAATTAATGCAGAATAAATGACCACTAGAGCAGGGTTAATTTTGATCAGACAATTTTTTTTATAACTTAAATTTATGAATAAGTACAGAAAATGTCACATGCAAAATATGTAAGTTGTAGATGTTTGAAATTAACAGTTTTGGTCAACAAATTTTTTAATTCAATATACATCTTTGTCCAGATTTCAAGTCTGTACATCAAACATTGAGAGGGCCATGATGGCCCTGAGTCGATCATCAGACACAAATCCTTATCAGTGTTGAAAATTATCCATTGTAATTTACCCATTGTCAATAAAAAAAATCAAAAAAAATCTAAAATTAAATTTGAGCATAGAATATCTTTAAACTATAATCTGAAGAAATGCCATGACCAATGGGGCATTTAAGCTTAAACGGGGCCACAAAGAAAATTCTCATAAGAAGATATGAATACTTGTTAAAATGTTGAAAATAATTAGTTCTTATTTAGCTGAACAAGAGTGATGACCCTTTCCTAGTTGTCAAGGAAACCTTAAAGACTTATCAAGATCATTTCCCTTGATTATGATTAGATATATCCTAGTTATTGATTAAAATAGATAAATAATGACATAACTTTAAATTACAAAATATGACATAATGTAGCATAATTGTTTGAACAGATTCCTAACAGTTGTTATCTTAATTCAATGCACATCAGAAATTACATTCCTGGTCCAAATTTGAGGTAAATCTGCCCAGCAGTTACAGAGAAGAAGATGATTTTTGACGCATGACGACAGACACCAAATATCCCCTTTTATACTAATAGCTTCCCCTGAACATTCAGTTCTCAGGTGAGCTAATTATGGCTACAACTTTCATTCAACAGAATATGTACTCTTTTTGTGAATTTATTACATATTTCTTCTAATTAAACATTTAGACTGTGAAACAAAAGTTAAACTTTATGTAACTATAAATCAAGTTTTGAGTTGAAATATGCATAAACAATAATTAACTCATAATTATATTGTTTTCATAATAATTTATATACATGTATCATAAATATGTTTGGACCATTTTTAATAAGCAGTGGGCTATTCTTCTACCAGCCAAATTAAGCAGCGGGTTTTTTTGTCCAGTGGGATAATTGTTGATTGATGTGAGATATTGTTCTATTGGGCTATGTTCAAGTGGAAATACTATCCAGTCAGGGATATTGTCCTGACTGGATATAGTCTAGTGGACTATTTTCCTAGTGGAAAATTGTCTAGAGGGATAAGTCCTTAGGCTCTAAGCAGGCTTTTATCCTAGTGGGCTATTGCCCATTCCTATTAAATGACTCATTTGAACATTCTATGATAAGGCTTCAAAGAAAAGCATCCCTGCCAAGGATTTTTCGTATCAGCCCAGAAATATTAGATGTTGTTTGAAAAAAGAAGCTAATATACTGTCTGTTTTCAAAGTAAAACAAACCATAAAGGTATGCAATTCTAACATTAGATCGGTGTTACGTTCATTTTAAATTCATATGATCAAATTCATCTTAATTACAGTTTGTCGTTACCAAACAGCACTTTTGTTCTGGTTTGTAGACACAAGTGTATGCTGATATTAAAATTGAGAAAAACTAGTATCCAACTATCCATGACCATAAGTCAAACCAAAACTTCTTTGCATCTTGTTCTCATTGACTTTCCATTAGAGACAAACTTCACATTTCTTTAGAATAACTGAGACTAAGGATGTATAGCAAATCATATTGAATGGCCAGAATAGACTATTTTTACATGTACTTTACTCTACATTACCATTTTCAAGCTGTTCTAACATTGCAAGCATCAATGTTGTTAATGCTTTGCTATCTCTAGAAAGGAACTGTATACGTTCGAGTTTTCTTTTGGTTTGATGTCCAAAACGTAACACAGAACTGACCATTGCTTTGCAGCATAAATCTAATGAAGTAGGATCATCTGAAAAAGAAATGACATTATTGGCACATACATTAATATATATTTTCTTCCTGAATAGTTTCTAATACCTGTAAGTAATTATAATTGAACATGTCACAACAGGGAAACTATCAACTATACCTAAAATGCACAAATCCAACCAAAGCACATAATTAAGTTTCTCCACTACTACACTTTCCATACATGTCACCAAAAGAAGAAATATCCCATACAGTAAAACTGTAAGAATGAGAAGACTATGCAATACAGACAATAAAATTAAAATTGCTGCACAACAATTAACAGAAAATCTTTTAAGGATATCCCCAAAAAATCAACAACTGAATCTTTTATAAAAGCATAATGCAAGATTATACACCAATTACAGAGCCAGAACACTAAAGATAATCATACCAATTATGATTACATATAATCACATAAATCCAAGAACAAATATCATTTCTTAATACACACATCCATTGAAAAATGATCCCACTTTAACAATATTCAAAAATCTAAAATATGCCAAGTATTCAGGGAAGTCAGACTGTCTTAAGGCCTAAACAGACGGTAGGATTTAGTTGTACAACACTAATTAGAGATAAGATGTTCAAGTTTCAAAGCAATACACACTTACAATACAACACTTACATTCAGACGGTAATTCTACACTGTAGGAATCATCTGAGGTTTCTCTAAAAAGGATCCCTCCCAATTGATCCTTTACATACTTGACTCATCCCTGGGATCCTCGGAATACCGTACTGCGGCTCTACTGACTAAGCTACCCGGTCGCCTACAAACTATCTCCCCTCCCCTTATTAGAGAACAATTTAATACCGTGACATAATCATTTTCGGAATATTTTGGGATTCCAACATAACACAACTTTGGGTCTCCTTAAGAGTTTTCAACATCATTTTTACCCCATCTTACTACTATGTTAACCTTTTAGCCCTAATTGTTCTGGAATTTCATTCATTACACCCATTATCAGGAGATAATTTGGTAATCTGTCACTTGTCAATGTGGGAGGTCTGTAGAAATCTGTATGTCCCATCCCTTACATATAGACTTAAGGTTTCCGAATTCAAGAAATATAAGCCTTCACACATTAAGATTTGCCTGTACATCTTAGTTTTAATTGGTCTTGTACTTCAAAATCCTACCGTCTGTTTAGGCCTTTAGTGAACCTAATGAAATCTGACCTCATAAAACCTCATCAAGAGGTAAAGCTGTATAAAATGTAGATATATGAACATCAATATTTATGTTAAAATATAATTAACAGGGAAATATTTCTATATCAAGACCGTGCAATTAATAAAGCAAAATATACCCGTGGACATGCAATAAAATTCCAAAAACAATTTTTTGGAACAAACTATGAGAAAATGTTTATAAGTTCATTTTGCCAAATCAAAAATGCAAAAAAAATGCAGAACCTATTCCTACGAGAAGGACTGTACATTACAGTATAATTAGCAACACCAAGGCACATTTTGAAGAACAGACAAAACAATAGTTTCAATATATAAATTTCAAACATCATTAATACTTTAAACTTAATACAACAATGATTGAAAACAGAAAGAAACTAGAACTGCCACTATCTTGGCGTGAATACCCCCGCATACCACTTTGTCAGAATCAACAGTGGCCATATAGAGCGCAAGGACAACCTCCCTGCCAAATCTGAGGTTACTAAGGCAGTGCATTGCTAAGTTATGTATTCTACATGCTTCAAATGTGAAAATGTCAAAATCAATACATTGCAGACAGGACATTCTTTAGCAATTGAGAAGAAAAGCTTTTTTTGTCAAGGTCCCTGTGACCTTGAACTTTGACCCAGTGACCTCAAAATCAATAGGGGTCACCTTATAGTCATGATCAACATCCATGCCAAATATGAAGACTGTGGGTCAAAGGAATCTTAAGTTAATGGGTGGACAAACTTTTTGAAGTCAAAGTCCCTATGACCTTGACCTTTGATCCAGTGACCTCAAAATCAAAAGGGGTCATCTACTAATCATGACTAACCTCCATTCCAAATATGAAGACTGTGGGTCATAGGAATCTTAAGTTATTGGACGGACAAACTTTTGAAGTCAAAGTCCCTGTGACCTTGACCTTTGACCTGGTGACCTCAAAATCAATAGGGGTCATCTACTTATCATGACTCACCTCCATGCCAAATATGACGACTGTAGGTCAAAGGAATCTTAAGTTATTGGGCGGACAAGCTTTTTGAAGTCAAGGCCCCTGTGACCTTGACCTTTGACCTGGTGACCTCAAAATCAATAGGGGTCATCTACTAATCATGACTAACCTCCATGCCAAATATGACGACTGTAGGTCAAAGGAATCTTAAGTTATTGGGCGGACAAGCTTTTTGAAGTCAAGGCCCCTGTGACCTTGACCTTTGCCCTGGTGACCTCAAAATCAATAGGGGTCATCTACTTATCATGACTAACCTCCATGCCAAATATGACAACTGTAGGTCAAAGGAATCTAAAGTTATTGGGCGGACAAGCTTTTTGAAGTCAAGGCCCCTGTGACCTTGACCTTTGCCCTGGTGACCTCAAATCAATAGGGGTCATCTACTAATCATGACTAACCTCCATGCAATATATGACGACTGTAGGTCAAAGGAATCTTAAGTTATTGGGCGGACAAGCTTTTTGAAGTCAAGGCCCCTGTGACCTTGACCTTTGACCTGGTGACCTCAAAATCAAAAGGGGTCATCTACTAATCATGACTAACTCCATGCCAAATATGACAACTGTAGGTCAAAGGAATCTTAAGTTATTGGGCGGACAAGCTTTTTGAAGTCAAGGCCCTGTGACCTTGACCTTTGACCTGGTGACCTCAAAATCAATAGGGGTCATCTACTAATCATAACTAACCTCCATGCCAAATATGACGACTGTAGGTCAAAGGAATCTTAAGTTATTGGGCGGACAAGCTTTTTGAAGTCAAGGCCCCTGTGACCTTGACCTTTGACCTGGTGACCTCAAAATCAATAGGGGTCATCTACTAATCATGACTAACCTCCATGCCAAATATGACGACTGTAGGTCAAAGGAATCTTAAGTTATCGGGCGGACAAGCTTTTTTGAAGTCAAGGCCCCTGTGACCTTGACCTTTGACCTAGCGACCTCAAAATCAATAGGGGTCATCTACTAATCATGACTAACCTCCATGCCAAATATGACGACTGTAGGTCACAGGAATCTTAAGTTATCGGGCGGACAAGCTTTTTGAAGTCAAGGCCCCTGTGACCTTGACCTTTGACCTAGCGACCTCAAAATCAATAGGGGTCATCTACTAATCATGACTAACCTCCATGCCAAATATGACGACTGTAGGTCAAAGGAATCTTAAGTTATCGGGCGGACAAGCTTTTTGAAGTCAAGGCCCCTGTGACCTTGACCTTTGACCTAGCGACCTCAAAATCAATAGGGGTCATCTACTAATCATGACTAACCTCCATGCCAAATATGAAGACTAAGGGTCAAAGGAATCTTAAGTTATTGGGCGGACAAGCTTTTTGAAGTCAAGGCCCCTGTGACCTTGACCTTTGACCTAGCGACCTCAAAATCAATAGGGGTCATCTACTAATCATGACTAACCTCCATGCCAAATATGAAGACTAAGGGTCAAAGGAATCTTAAGTTATTGGGCGGACATGAAAAAACCGACGGACGGCCGGACGGACGGACGGACAAGCTGATTCCAGTATACCCCCCTTTCAACTTTGTTGTGCGGGGGTATAACAACAAAGGATGTCTACTTTTCTGAAATAAGTAAAAAATCTACCAAGTGTTATATCTGCAACAAAGTTTGAAATGCAAACAAGAAACTTTTTAACATACACTACAAGACCACAAAGAAATAAGAACAAGATTTACATTGTATTTGTTGTATTTGTACTCATTCAACCCATTAAACATCTACAAAAACATAAAAATTATATTTATATGCCCTACACTAACAAACACTGGTATCTAACTAAACACAAGGAGAAAAAAAAACCTGAAATCAAAGCAATGCAACAATGTAAAAGATTGTTTAAATCCCCCTAGCATTTCAACATTCCATTTGATACCCTGTAACAGGCTATTTTTGCTGCGATTGGCCAATTTCGGGAATGGGCCGACAAAGTGTAATGGCTAGCAAAACATCTTATATTAATAACTATAAAGATAATCTTAAGATAATTATCATAGATCCCAAAATATACACTCACCCACCAATCAATGTCTACCTTGTATCTCAATGTGTGACCTTGACCTTGATGTAAGGGGTGTATGAGCTACCCATGACACATCATCTGATTATTTTTTTTGTTTTGGGTTTTACGTCACTTCACACAGTATAGGTCATATCGCGACGTTCCAGCTTTACTGGTGGAAGAAGACCTCAGGTGCTCTTCCGTGCATTATTTCAGGCACGAACGGGCACCTGAGTAGAACCACCGACGTTCCTTAAGCTAGCTGGATAGCTTCCTCACATGAAAGAATCCAAAGTCCCTGTCGGGATTCGAACCCACAGCGGTGAGGGGCAAGTGGATTGAAGTCAACGACCTTAACCACTGGGCCACAGACGCCCCTTTTTTCATCTGAGTATAATGAACATTTGTGCCATTAGTCATTTCAAAATCCCTTATGGATGGCTGAGTTATGGACCGAACAGGAAGTGTGGAGGATGGACAGACAGATAAATTGAACCATTTCTATATCCCCCATTTTTCTTCAACAATAACAGAATGAGTAGATTTCATAATGCATACCCATTAAATGCACAATAATAATAACACATTTAGTATCATAGTGAACGCAGAAATGAACATTTTAAGGACCCTAAATCATACTAATCTATGGAAGTTTATCAATTAAACAATTGTATAGGTCCACTACTGAATAATACATGCCAAAAATCTAGGCTCTAGGCATTTTTATTTTCCAGAAAAAGATTTAATTGCGTTTTCCTAAACAAGTTTAAATTAATAAAGAAAGATACCTCTAAGGTGGGGCCAATTTTCCCAGAGGCACAATTGACAAGATAGGAATATGCTAACTTTGACCCATCATTTATAAATCTGACCAACAGATATAATATTAATCAAGCTGATTTTCATTGGAAAATGTTTAAGCTTTTCTTTATGGTTGCTATTTGCATCTCTGGCACATTATAAATTTTTTGAATAATTTTGAAAAAAGATTACCACAGGTACATCCCTATATAGTTTTGTTTTTATATATTGAAAGAATGTTAAGGTGGGCATAATGATTTAATGAAAAATTACATGCGCAAAGCATACAGACAGAGTGCTAAAAAGCACTCAAAAATAGGAACAAGTTATTCTTACCTTCACAGCTTAAGATAGGTAGTGTTATGTCTGAAATATCTTGTTCAGATGCATACTGAAGAATGTGTTGAACTGTGATATTGAGGTAATTCTCATAATTTACAGGATCATCTTTCAAAACTGGGATAACAGCAAAAAAGACAAATTTCCATCTAAGTCCTTCCAGATCAGCTTGTATTGGAACAACAGTGGTGCAAGTATGTGATATTCTACATTGCTCCTTGTACACATCTTTAAACCTTTGAGTTGCACGGGCTAGAATAAGTTCCACATCTTCCCCATGACCATTTAGGTTCTCATCTACTTTCATGACTACTGCATCTGTATCAACTTCTTGCATCAGTTTATGTGCAAAGTGGTATCTGACAAGTGACTTGGAAGCCTTGACAGCTAATACTGCATCTGACAAGATGTTAGCACTCATGCTTATACATTTTGAAATCTTAGAACAAACCTTGGTGACTTTCTCTTGACTGATATCAACTAACATAACTTTCTTTAAGGTTTCAGCATCTTTAAAGGCATCAACAGCTCTAAAGTATTGTATTGCGCAATGATCTATTGGAAAGTTACTTGTCCCTGAAATAGATTTAAAGATCAAAGTATCATAAATATATTTGCATGAATATCTTTGTTCACATTGGATGAGAATGTGTACTACAACAAAAATATTTAAATAATCATGTCTTTAAACAAAAGTTTCTTGATGGCCTTCACCAACAATTAATGCTAGAGGGTAAAGGGTAAAGCTAGAAATGAGATCACATTGGGTTAAGATTGCCATTTTTGTTTCAGGCTGCATAATTTAATTTTTTAAGTATTTGTAGATGTCTACCATGATGAAATGTTTCATGACAAATGTCTAAGCTCATAACATTGTAATTTGACTGAAGAACAATTAATAAATTAATATTTTACTATGCAAGTCTATATGAAATAAGTGACCCCCCGTGCGGGCCATTTTTGACCCTAGCAGCATGACTTTAATAACTTTTGTAAATGTCCACAAGACAATGCTGCATGCTAAAAATCTATAAGCTTTTGGCATTGTAGTTTCACAAAAGAAGGCTTAAATCTATTTTCATATACAAGTCTTTATAAGCTTAGAGGCCTCCATCAACGGGCAACTTTTGATCAGAGGAGCATGATTTATATATCTTCTGTAGAGGACCAAAACAAAAAGTGATGCTGCAAGTAAAATATCTAAGCTTATGGCATTGTAATTTTACAGAAGATTTTAAGTCTTTGTAAATCAGTGACCCCCAAAGCAGTGCTAATTTAGCCCCCAGGGGCATGATTTTTATAACTTTTGTAGTTGTCCACTAGGCAAGTCTTGGCATTGAAGTTTCACAACAGAAAATTTCAATGTATTTAAAATAAACAAAGTAACTCAGACCACCAGTGAGAGCCATTTTGACCCCTGTGGCATGACTTATATCACTTTTGTAGATGTTTACTAGGCAATGCTATCATACAAATATCTGAGCTCTTGGCATTGTAGTTTCACAAAAGAAGACTTAAGTGCATTTTCCTTTACAAGTCTTTATAAATCTTATTACCCAAACTATGATTACAATTACTTTTGTAAAAACCACAAGGTGATCCTTTATATCAAAAGTTCTAGGCACTGTAGTTTCTGAAGGTAAGTCTTTTAAGTTATTTTTACTAAACAAGTCAAGATGAATTAAGTGACCCACGAGAGCAGCCAATTTTGACACCAGGATCATGAATTACTGGTATATATCTTTTGTAGAGGTCCACTAGACAATACTTCGAGCTCTAGGCATATCAGTTTCATAAAAAAGGACTTAGATGTCTTTTCCTATATAAGCCTTGCTAGCATGTTATCTAAGTAACCCCCAGGGCAGGGCCAATTTTGAACCTAAGGAGCATGATTTATGCAACTTTCATAGAGGACCACAAGGTCAGTATAATTATTTTATAGAAACAAATTAAATTTAATCACATCTTACTACGAACATCTTACAGAATTTGCCAAACATTTATCAAAGATTACTATACTGTATGCATTGACTGTATTACTACAATAAGTATGCAATTGAGAGGTTAATAAAATCAAACAATATAAAAGTGAATTGTAAAAGACGAAATTACCAGTATGGTCACAAGCAACTTTTCTAGTGACTTGATAAAAATAGAATTATAATAGTAGTTAAGTGACTACCAATTTGCAGACAACCAAGAAACAAGTTACGCACTAATTATATTCCACTCATTTCTATTTTTTTCTTCATTTCTTAGTTGAAACAGAGAAAAATGGCACTTGAGAAAAGGGGAATATTTTTGCCTGGATAGCAAAAAGTGCCCTTACCTGTACCAAGAAATGGAATTGCTATTGAAGTCATTCGCAACTGATCTGCCTTTTTAAGACAGTTTGTTACTGAATATTCAATGTCTAAAAGCTGTTCATTCAGTCTGTTTGCTTCACACCGTAGTGGGCTATAGACATGTATCACATATTTGCATTTTTGCAACAGTCCTGATTCTGTTTCAACACATTCTGTTAAATAAAGTGTCCTTTTATCACCAATGGCTTTGCATTGCCCTTTATAACACTTCCCAGCCTTTTTAGCTATGGATTTTGCAACACCTGTCTCAGTGGACACTACCTTATTCACAGGAGATACAATGCAATCCACCACAATATTTGTTATGTCATGGCAAAGGACAGTCATTTCAAGTTTCTTGAATTTGAAGGTCGCTTTTTCAAACTCAAAGGAAACATCCATCTGCCTACACTTTCCTTGCTCACTGTTCAGCTTTATCTTTTGACATGCTCCTTTTACCAATACTTTGTCTTTACCAATTACTTTGATTGAATGATGTTTTTCATTTGATACTGGTAAGCACAATATGCTATCTTGAAAATCCATTTTCAAAACAAAATCTTCTTCCTTTTTTGAACCTAGATTGACATTTTGGCTTGGTAACTTCTTTACTTCATCAATCATTTCTTGCATCTTTGATTTTGCTTCAGACTGGAAAGAAGGTGCACACATGACTGTCAGTCTGTCCTCAAACATATTTAGGTTTCGAAGATCCTTGTTTGATTTCAGACTTTCAACCTCATTGTTCAAAAACTTTTTAATACATGCAATTTCTTCCGCTGATGCAGTTATTGTCAGTGTAACCCACTTGGGTTGCTCATAGTGCTGATCATGGATTTCTAGGAGGGCTATTTCACTCTTTAATGGTGACATTGGAAATTCATTCTCAAAGTACTGCTCAGTTTGTAGTATGCTGTCAAAAGATCCCCAAATCTCTATCTTTGGAATACCTTTGTTTATCCAAAAATAAACATTAAAAAATTTGGATAACTCTTTCCTCCATTTTTGGAAATTATTTGGATCTCTGTGTACTAAATGCTTTGCAATGCCTGGGTTCAGTTCTGCAGAAACTAGGTCCAAAATCTACAGAAAAAAAGAAATTTAAAAATATTCTAGAATTTATTTATTTCAATTCAAAAATAAATTTCAACACATGGACATTTTACATAGTAATCATGTTCTTTTTTATAAAAGTTTAAGCTTCAGCTGATAATACTTGTATATTGAACATCAAGGTGTTTATATGACTGTGGCAAAAACAATACTAAAGGGAAATAGATGACAAATATGAATTTTTTTTTTTAAATTTTTGTTTCTATAATCTGATGGTTGATTCATAAAAAAATGTTGCTTGTAACATAAAATGCCTGTTATTCAACACTCATGAATATTATACGTAAGCAGAATAAAATGTTCCATAATAAAATATTATGATGCCATTTTAATAAGAATTGTAATGGTTTAACTATGATATGGTGCATGCACGATTCTACTTTTACGTCAATTTGCAACCATATTTCTTAAAATAAAACCATTTTTTTGGAAATACAATTTTTAAAAAGTCAAACAATAATTTTTGCAGCCAATGTGTAGCTTAAAAGCAATAGAGCAGTATACATCATGTAATTTTCTAAATTAAAATAGGTACCTATTGGACGATTAATGAGTTAGTATGACAAAAAATAAATAGTTGTTTTCAGTACATGCACCTTTATAATGTAACCATATCTGCTTGACAAGGAATCTCATGTTAACTGTGTTTTGATGGAATCTAATGAAAAAGGTATCTCAACTGAATCTCATGTGTAATGTATCTTGATGAAATCTCTTGTATAATGTATCTTTATTGAATCTCATGTATAATGTATCTTGATGTAATCTCATGTATAATGTATCTTGATGCAGTCTCATGAATAATGTATCTTAGTGGAATCTTATGTATAATGTATCTTGATGTAATTCTATGTATAATGTATCTTGATGCAGTCTCATGAATAATGTATCTTAGTGGAATCTTATGTATAATGTATCTTGATGGAATCTCTTGTGTAATGTATCTTGATGGAATCTCATTTATAATGTATCTTGATGAAATCTCATGTGTAATGTATCTTGATGGAATCTCATTTATAAAGTATCTTGGTGGAATCTCATGTGTAATGTATCTTGATGGAATCTCATGTATAATGTATCTTGATGTAATCTCATGTATAATGTATCTTGATGCAGTCTCATGAATAATGTATCTTAGTGGAATCTTATGTATAATGTATCTTGATGGAATCTCTTGTGTTATGTATCTTGATGGAATCTCATTTATAATGTATCTTGAAGGAATCTCATGTGTAATGTATCTTGATGGAATCTCAAGTATCTTGGTGAAATCTCATGTGTAATGTATCTTGATGGAATCTCATGTATAAAGTATCTTGATGGAATCTCATGTATAATGTATCTTGATGGAATCTCTTGTATAATGTATCTTGATGGAATCTCATGTGTAATGTATCTTGATGGAATCACATGTATAATGTATCTTGATGGAATCTCATGTGTAATATATCTTGATGGAATCTCATGTGTAATGTATCTTGATGAAATCTCATGTGTAATGTATCTTGATGAAATCTCATGTGTATTGTATCTTGATGGAATCTCATGTAAAATGTATCTTGATGGAATCTCATGTATAATGTATCTTTACTGAATCTCATGTATAAAGTGTCTTGGTGGAATCTCATGTATAAAGTATCTTGATGGAATCTCATGTGTAATGTATCTTGATGGAATCTCATGTATAATGTACCTTGATGGAATATCATGTATAAAGTATCTTGATGTAATCTCATGTGTATTGTATCTTGATGGAATCTCATGTATAAAGTATCTTGATGGAATCTCATGTATAAAGTATCTTGGTGGAATCTCATGTGTAATGTATCTTGATGGAATCTCATGTATAATGTATCTTGATGGAATCTCTTGTATAATGTATCTTGATGGAATCTCTTGTGTAATGTATCTTTATGGAATCTCATGTATAATGCACATTGATTGAATCTCTAATATAATGTATCTTCATGGAATCTAATGAATAAGGTATCTCAACTGAATCTCATAAGTAATGTATCTTGATGGAATTTCATGTAAAAAGTATCTTGATGGAATCTCATGACTTATGTTTTTGATTAAATCTCATGTGTTATGTATCTTGATGGAACCTTACGTATAATGTATCTTGATTGAGTCTCATGAATAATGCTCTTCTATTATTTATATTGATGGAATCTCATGTATTAATGTATTTTGATGGAATCTCTTGTGTAATGTAGCTTTATTGAATCTCATGTATAAGGTATCTTGGTTGAATCTTATGTATAAAGTATCTTGATGGAACCTTACGTATAATGTATCTTGATGGAGTCTCATGAATAATGCTCTTCTATTATTTATATTGATGGAATCTCATGTTTTAATGTATTTTATGGAATCTCTTGTGTAATGTAGCTTGAATGAATCTCATGTATCTTGATGGAATCTTATGTATAATGTATCTTGATGGAATCTCATGTATAAAGTATCTTGAAGGAATCACATGTATAAAGTATCTTGATGGAATATCATGTAAAATGTATCATGATGGAATCTCATGTATAAATGTATCTTGATGGAATCTCATGTATAATGTATCTTGATGGAATCTCATGTATAACGTATCTTGATGTAATCTCATGTATAATGTATCTTGATGTAATCTCATGTATAATGTATCTTGATAGAATCTTATGTATAATGTATCTTGATGGAATCTCATGTATAAAGTATCTTGATGGAATCTCATATAAAATGTATCTTGATGGAATCTCATGTATAATGTATCTTGATGGAATCTCATGTATAATGTATCTTGATGTAATCTCTTGTATAATGTATCTTGATGGAATCCCATATATTAAAAGCTTGGGATTGTACTTAATGCTACAAATTTTCATTTTTATCTTTCAACTGAAAGTAAAAATGTTGTACAATTAAATGGAGATGCTCAAGTTCAGACCAGAAACCCCTCCTTAATTTAGTTCATATAAAATGTTTCCTTTGTTTAGTTCCTTACTTGACTAAATATCTGCTTTGACAGAAATAATACTTTAATAACTAGAACTGTGTCCAAAGGACACGGATGCCCCCACTGAAACATATATATGGTATATAGTGAAAAAATCAACAAAGGGCCATAATTCTGTTAAATTTGGTCGCAGCAAAAATTCCTTCCTTTATTTCCATCTACACATTAAGATTGTTCATCCCTGGAAGTTTAAGCAAAATCTGCCATCTGGTTTAAGAGGAGCTGGTTCATAAAATTTCTATATGGTATATAGTGAAAAAATCAACAAAGGGCCATAATTCTGTTAAATTTGGTCGCAGCAAAAAATCCTTCCTGTACTACCATCTACACATTAAGGTTGTTCATCCTTAGAAGTTTAAGCAAAATCTGCTACTTGGTTTAAGAGGAGTTGCATTCACAAAATTTCTATATGGTAGAATAGTGAAAAAATCAACAAAGGGCCATAATTCTGTTAAATTTGGTCACAGCAAAAATTCCTTCCTTTACTTCCATCTACACATTAAGGTTGTTCATCTCTAGACGTTTAAGCAAAATCTGCCATCGGTTTAAGAGGAGTTGTGTTCACAAAATTTCGGGACGTACGGATTGACAGACGTACGGACCGAAGGACAGACGGATGGACAAGTGCAACGCTATATGCACCCCACTTTGTGGGGGCATAAAAATTTTATTATCAATACTACAATATCTGTATCTAGTGGTGTTTACCATGTCAGGATCTATATCATTATATTCTATTCCTTCTATATACTGTGTGATGTCATCCTTGGCCCTCTTAATGTCACTATGTTTACATCCAGCAAGTGTAATATTCAGACACAGTCTTGTCTTTGGTGAATGGTTTGATGCAGTCTTCCAGTCTAAAGAACTTGCTGAAAATCCTACAGAATTATACATGTATAAAACTTTTGACAGCCTTTTAGTTGACAAAACCATCAGAGTAAAAATTCAGCTTATATTTCAGGAACAATTCATGCAAAGCAATGTGTTTTTATTTATCATTTATTAAGCAGTGTTGAGGTACAGGAATATAATGAATTCACAAATGTGTATGGTACTAATTTAGGCACTGGTTGCCCTTATAATTCACAGTATGGAGAAACAGCAAATAATATATTGGCACACTTAGTGACTTATTTGCCCTCGGGCAAATAAGTTCCCAAGTGTGCCAATATGGACTAAATGCACACTTGCCCCATGTTATAACCTCTACTTACTTGCTACTGCCAGTAAATTACTTTTGCTAAAAATTTGGCAACATTCATGATATTTTACTATCTCCATACAGCATATACATGTATCTAAACTGATGGTATATTGTGGTTCAAACAGTGCTATTTAAAAGATGACTTGATATAATATTCCCGCCAGTATCAAGCAGTAGGAAAAATGTATTTATCAAATATTACCCTCTGCTTGATGCTGTTTTCCAGAGGTAGTTTCAGCCGATTTCCTTCTCTCTTGCTCTCTCTCTAAAATCTACGGAAACAAATAAAAGAAGATGTTAGTCATTGGTAAAAAAAGAAGATTAAATGTCCACAGATAGAATAAGAGCTGCAACGCAAGTGAAGAATGCCCCTGAAAAGGTTTCTTTAACATCCAGGTATTATGAAAAGAAAAGAGAATGAAAGTAACTAATTGTTTAATTTTGTTCTTATGAAATGAAGTGCTATTTATAGCAAACTTAACACCTCGGGACAAGGGTCTTGGATGCGACACATTATCTTGATGTGGTAGACATTTATGCCAAGTTATTTTAAAATCCTTCAATGCTTGACAATGTTACAGTTTGGAAACTAATGTACACTCCTTATGAGCATAAGTACTTTCAAACTATTATTGTGACCTGGACCTTGGAGTTTGAACTAGAAATGTGTCATCATGCCACAGATGCCCCGCATGCAGCCAAAATTTCAGATGGTGCATTAATTATTTTTTTCATTTTAAGTTCAAAGCCCTTAAAACTTTTCAATGTTAACACAAACCATTTTCATACAATGTTCAAGGCACTGAAATTATTCAGTCTTAACCTTTTAAAAATAGCATATTGCATATTTGTAGCCAAAATAATGGCTAAAAGTATGAGTGCTGAAACTGAAAGTTCAAAATTTTTCCAACATTCAGGAAAGTAAAGTTTGTCCAAAATCATTGAACCACGACCAAATTCAAAATTAAACTGCTTATTCCTAAGATGTATCTATATTATTTTCAAAGTGAAAGGGACATAACTTTGCCAAAAAATCATCAAACCATGACCAAATTCCAACTTGACCTGCCCATTCTTTTGACATATCCATATTATGTCAAATTTAAGTTGAATGTAACACTGTTTGGTAGATAATGAACAGAAACTGTAAATTTCATATTATTTTAAAAGTGAAAGGGGCATTACTCTGCCAAAAATCATTGAACCATGTCCAAATTCAAACTTGGCCTGGGCATTCCAAAAACATATCCATATGTCAAATTTGAGTTGAATGTGTTGTACCATTGGGGAGATAATAAACGGAAACTGAAAATTTCATATTACTTTCAAAGTGAAAGGGGCATAACTCTGCCAAAAATCATTGAACCATGACCAAATTTGAACTTGACCTGCACATTCCTTTGATGCATCCATATGTCAAGTTTGAGCTGAATGTGTTGTACCTTTGGGGAGATAATGAATGGAAACTGAAAATTTCATATTGTTTTCAAAGTAAAAGGGGCATAACTCTGCCAAAAATCATTGAACCATGACCAAATTTGAACTTGACCTGCGCATTCCTTTGACGCATCCATATGTCAAGTTTGAGCTGAATGTGTTGTACCTTTGGGGAGATAATGCACGGAAACTGAAAATTTCATATGATTTTCAAAGTAAAAGGGGCATAACTCTGCCAAAATCATCGAACCATGACCAAATTCAAACTTGACCTGTATCTTTTTCATGACATATCCATATGTCAAGTTTGAATTGAATGTGTTGTACCTTTGGGGAGATAATGCACGGAAACTGAAAATTTCATATGATTTTCAAAGTAAAAGGGGCATAACTCTGCCAAAAATCATCGAACCATGACCAAATTCGAACTTGACCTGTATTTTCTCATGACATATCCATATGTCAAGTTTAAGTTGAATGTGTTGTACCTTTGGGGAGATAATGAACGGAAACTGAAAATTTCATATTATTTTCAAAGTAAAAGGGGCATAACTCTGCCAAAAATCATCGAACCATGACCAAATTCGAACTTGACCTGTATTTTCTCATGACATATCCATATGTCAAATTTGAGTTGAATGTGTGCAACCGTTCTTAAGATAATGAACGGAAACTGATGATGACGGAATGACAGAATGACGGAAGGACGGAATGACGGAACAGGGTAACACTATATGCGCCGGCCATTACATGGCGGGGGCATAAAAATGGGTCTTACACACAACATGTCATCTTAATGTGGTGGACATTTGTGCCAAGTTATTTTAAAATCCTTTGATGCATGACAAAGTTATAGTCAGGACAAAAATGTGTGTAACTATAATCTCTAATTGTGATAGCGTGAACCTTCAGAATATAAATGTGATCTTGACCTTTGAAAAGGGACGTGGTTCTTGGACATGAAACAACATTGTTATGTGATAGACATTTGTGCACAGTTATTTCAAAATCCCTCAAGGCAGGACAAAGTAACAGTCTGGACATGATTGTTGTTGTAAGTGGGGACACACGGACAGACGTACATAAGCCTTAGCCACAACACATCCTCTTGATGTGGTAAACAGTTGTGCCAAGTTATTTTAAAATCCTTCCATGCATGACAAAGTTACAGTCCGGACATGAGTGTATCTTCAAACTCTTCTCAAGAGAATGAGTACTTACAAACTATTATTGTGACCTTGATCTTGAAGGTAGGGACACGGGTCTTGAACGCAATATGTCATGTTAATGGTTGACATTTATGCATAGTTATTTAAAAATTCTTCAATGCATGACAAAGTTACAGTACAGACACCAATGTGTGTATATATAAACTCAATTATGATAAAGTGAACTTCAAAATGGTAGTGTGACCTTGACCTTTGAGGTAGGTATGTGATTCTTGAATGTCACACATCGTCTTGATGTGGTTAACATTTATGCCAAGTTATTTTGAAATCCTTCAATGCATGACAAAGTTACAGTCTGGACACCAATGTGTGTATCTATTAACTCTATTTGTGATAATGTGAAACTTCAAAATGTTACTGTGACCTTGAACTTTGAGGTAGGGTCGTAACTCTTGGACACGACACATCGTCTTGCTGTGGTTGACATTTATGCATAGTTATTTTAAAAAAAGTCAAGCTAATAATAAAACCCTGCTTCAACTTAAAAAAGTTAAAAAAAGACCCCACTTACTATAGTTAAAAGCAATATTATCATAATGATGCATGCCTCCAGATCAGCCAAAATATTTTCAAAAACATAAATCTTGAGAAAAATGTACGAACATTTTAAGAAACTAAAAAGATTCAAGTAACAGTTTACTTTATATGCGAATAATAAGTGATTTTGGTGTAATCATCACCAATTTCTTCTGCATGACTTACTCAGTTAAAGGACTATTTTTGTATATTTTAACCTTCTTTTGGTCTTTTCTTTTAATTTACATGTTTTGTAAATGAAATTATTCTTGTTTCTGATATAATAACTGCTTAGGTGTGTACCACCTTAAGATGTTTTAGTTTTGCTCATGAATTTCTCGTTATTTTCCTGAATATCTGGTATTTATAGACCTGTTTGTACCCTCGTTTTCACACGACACAAGTATTTTGGCATACTTTACATATTCCTGCCCATCTTTTTTAAAAAATGTACAAATATATTTTATTTCTATTAATTGGTAAACTGACAATATTAAGACAACATTTCTTTTCAGTTTGTAACATCTCGATACATTTTCACGGTATTTTATAAACATTAGTGTTAGTCTTGTTTCAGTGCCTATTAGAATTCTACAGAAATGCTGTTTGACTTGGACAAGATTAATGTTAAAGTAACATTAAATAAATTTCATATAAAGAGGAATAGCGACATTTCATTAATAAATTGGGTTTCATATCGACTCCAGATATTATTTTGGTGTCCAGACAACCAAAGTGAGTTTAATGAGCATACAAATGTGCAACCTCATTGTGGCGAATTCGGAAGTACAATTTCTGTTTGCATGAGAAACTCCGCCTTCAGATCATCCGTACATCAATATTAAATCAACAAACATGACTATAAGTAGCAGTCCTAATTTAACTGTAACGGATATTTTAATACAAATTTAATCTTTTTTATGAGATGATTACTTTTTCTGAACCACAGGCCTAGTGCACCGTGAAGCTTAAACGGTAAAAGTGTGTTTGCACAAGAAAATCTTAAATTTGCTGTGTTCCGGATAGCAACTATTATAAACACCGTGACGTAGCGCATACACGAGCTGATTAAAGTCTTCATTTGCATGTTAAATTTCGTATACGAACTTTAGTGTTACCGTGGGGTTTTTCCATTTAAAATCCTAATTTATGAACAATATTTAGTGAGATTTACAACGATACTGTTAAAAAGGTTTATGAAACTGTAGAATTCTTGGTTTTTAGGCCGAAGGCAAAAATATTTTAACATATTTATTTAATGTAGCTTTAAAAGAATTTGCTCGATTGAATTGTTGATAATTACTGCCAAATACAGTGTCATTCCTATGTTTGTCTTTGTTTTATTATATTAGATTAGAGAATAAGTAATTTACTCTCGATCAAAGGGAGAGAGAGTAAGTGGTGTTTGCAATGTGTATCATAAATCATTTTCTTTGTTCGCTTTACAATAGTTTACTTTTACATACATCTTCAAATTTTCATGAGAATTAGCAAAAATCTGGAGGCATGCTGCTTTAAAATCTTTGCTATTCACAATGTATTACATAAACAAGAGGGCGCCATGATGGCCCTGAGGTCGCTCACGCTGTATACAGGCCCCCCCAACCCCAGCCCCCCCCCCAAAGTTGCAGAGCCAATTTAACCCAAGGGCTTTTATTTGCACAAACTTGGTAGACACCCATAAGAAAATGTTTCATGCTAAACATTTAAGCTCTAGCTCATTGGCTTTTTAAAAGAAGATTTTTTTAAAGTTTTTACTATACACATATAGTTAAAAACAATGACACCCCTGGGGCCGGGCCAGTTTTGACCCAGGGCTTTTATTTGAACAAACTTTGTAGACACTTACTAGAAGATGTTTCATGCTTAATATCTAAACTCTAGCTATTTGGGTTTTTTCAAAGAAGATTTAAAGTTTTTTGCTAAACACATATAAAGAAAATCAATGACCCCCGGGGCGGGGCCAATTTTGACCCCTGGGCTTGTATTTGAACAAACTTGGTAGACACCTATTAGAACATGTTTGATGCTCAATATCTTAGCCATAGCTCTTTGAGTTCTTTAAAAGAAGATTTTTTAAGTTTTTACTATATGCATATAGGGAAAATCAATGACCCCCCGGGGCAGGGCCAATTTTCACCCAAGGGCTTTTATTTGAACAAACTTGGTAGACACCCAATAGAACATGTTTCATGCTAAATATCTTAGCTCTAGCTCTTTGGGTTCTTTAAAAGAAGATTTTTTAAGTTTTTACTATATGCATATAGGGAAAATCAATGACCCCCGGGGCGGGGCCAATTTTGACCCAAGGGCTTTTATTTGAACAAACTTGGTAGACACACACTAGAAGATGTTTCATGCCAAATATCTAAGCTCTAGCTCTTTGAGTTCTTTAAAAGAAGATTTTTAAGTTTTTACTATATGCATATAGGGAAAATCAATGACCCCCGGGGCGGGGCCAATTTTCACCCCAGGGCTTTTATTTGAACAAACTTGGTAGACACCCATTTGAACATGTTTCATGCTAAATATCTTAGCTCTAGCTCTTTGGGTTCTTTAAAAGAAGATTTTTTAAGTTTTTACTATATGCATATAGGGAAAATCAATGACCCCCCGGGGCGGGGCCAATTTTGACCCCAGGGCTTTTATTTGAACAAACTTGGTAGACACTCACTAGAAGATGTTTCATGCCAAATATCTAAGCTCTAGCTCTTTGAGTTCTTTAAAAGAAGATTTTTTAAGTTTTTACTATATGCATATAGGGAAAATCAATGACCCCCGGGGCGGGGCCAATTTTCAACCCAGGGCTTTTATTTGAACAAACTTGGTAGACACCCATTAGAACATGTTTCATGCTAAATATCTTAGCTCTAGCTCTTTGGGTTCTTTAAAAGAAGATTTTTTAAGTTTTTACTATATGCATATAGGAAAAATCAATGACCCCCGGGGCGGGGCCAATTTTGACCCCAGGGCTTTTATTTGAACAAACTTGGTAGACACTCACTAGAAGATGTTTCATGCCAAATATCTAAGCTCTAGCTCTTATGGTTTTTTAAAAGAAGATATTTAAAGTTTTTTCTTTCGGTTGCCATGGCAACCAGAGTTTTGCATGGAATTAAATTCTTTGAACAATTTTTAAAGGTGACCACCAAAGGAACATTCCTGTGAAGTTTGGATGAAATTGGCTTAGTGGTTTATGAGGAGATGTCATTTAAAGTAAAAGTTTACGGACGGACGGACGACGGACGGACGGACGCCGGACGAAAAGCGATCACAAAAGCTCACCCTGTCACTTTGTGACAGGTGAGCTAAAAATGTACTTAAAGCAACAAAACCTGGCATATTTCAACGTCCTTTTTAATTATTTGTGGTACAGAAATGTATACAGTTGAAATTCCTCCAATTATTCCCTCAGCCACATATTTGTCTACTCCATTGAACAATGCCACTGCCACATCTCGATATGGATACCCTAAATTTCCAGTACCCAAAGCAGGAAATGCCACTGTTGAACAACCTGCACTGTCTGCCAGAAGTAAACAGTCTTCTATAAACGATTCCAAATCCTTTAAAGAACAACAATAGAAGAAAATTACAACTCAAAGTCAATTAAAGAACATTGATAGAAAAAAATACCGCCTAAAATAAATTACGGAAAAGAAGAGGGCTATGATGGCCCTGAAATCGCTCAACTGAATATAAAAACTCCATGACAAGGAACAAGTAATAATATTAACTGTAAACAAAAGCAGATATAAAATCTTAATCAAAAATTGATATCACAAATTTCATATTAAGATTTCTGAAATAGTGCATGTGTAAAAACATTACTGGTTGCTATTGCAAAGGGAATACAACAGATGTAAAGAGATGTGTACATGTAAGGAAAATCAATGAACCCAAGGGGGACGATTTTTATTTGAACAAACTTGGTAGAAACTCACTAGAAGACGTTTCATGCTAAATATCTAAGTTTTTGCTAAATATCTAGTTTTACAAAATAGTTTTCTTTCATTATGATAACAATTCTGCACTGGGCTATGCATGCAGACGCTTTCACAATGCATACATTGAATTTGAAATGTTAATTAAATAGATTATATTACTTTGGAATTTGTAATATCCTCTTATCTATGTGTTTAAAATAGAAAATTGATGCCACTTTGTAGTAAATTTATAAGGTATGGTGCAAGTAAGGGCGCTCCTCATTTCGTTTCTTAAGAGTTACCCTGGTTCTTTTGCTTCCATAGCCTTTGTTTCATGTATTTCTTTATTATATTCTATAATAATTATAGCATACTGTCACAAGGAAACACACTCACAGCGACCCCCTTTCTCCACTTTCTGTGTTTCCATTCTGATCTCTTTTTTTTTTGGTCTTATATCACCCTTTTTTCCATGTCGAGAATTTATTTAAATTTGATAAAGGAATTGCATCTTACACATTTGACATGTTCAGCTCTTCTTTATGATCCTTTACAAATTATGTCATACATAGTAGGTATTTATTATCTTCTTGTAAATATATGGAAGGAATTAAATGCAGGTACAATGAACTGTAATTACAAAAACTGTATTATGTTGTGAGTAAAATAAATTGTTTATATGTTTTACAGGAGAGAGATTCATACAGTCGACTCTCGTTATCTTGAAGTCATTGGGACCGTTCAAAAAATATCGAGATAACGAAATGTTGAGATAAACATATTAGGGTTTGAATAAGGCAGAAACTGATTTTTACAAAAAGACATGTGCATACCTTATGTCAAATAAACTATGATATCCCCATGTCTTGTTTCCATAGGCCTGGTCAAATTTAACAAAGTAACATTAGCGGATGTTTACTGGCGGAAATACGGATGTCTGTGATAAAAACACATAGTGAGGTTTACTCAGTAATACACCAATAAAGTGAAAACTTTGTTTTAAGGGTGGTTGATCTGGATATCCTCCGGGTTATTTATCGGGTCTCGAGATTGTTCGATCGCTGATTGATTGGTGGTGATGTTGTGAAACAATATTGCAATGATAGCGTTTCTATACTTTTACTATTTCATTAACATTTGAAGTCATAATGAATTTAAATAGTGTTCGAATATTTATAAAGAACGTAAAATTCACTCATTTTTGACATAAGTCAATCAACACGCTAAATAGATCAACTTTTATAAAAGCAGCTAAACTTGTTACAAACATAATCATCATTATGACGCGTGCTATTGAGCAATTATCGTCTATTTTATGTTTTTCACACGTCTGAAGGGAACAGACGAACGAAAACTATTGGTCGAGATAAACAAAGTATAATAGTGTGAAAATAACTGTTGGGGCTGAAATTTTACATCGAGATACTGAAAATATCGAAATAAAAATATCGAGATAAAAAAATATTTCCAATATAGATAAAGAAGGAAGAAAATCGGGACTTTCAAAATTTCATCGAAATATCGAGAAAAGCGATGTCGAGATAACGATAGTTGACTGTATAAGCTTTCTATACTCAATCCTGAATGCAATTTATATACTATAATTTTGTTTGTAAATATTGAAGAATAAATATTGTTTAACCAAATATCTAAGCTCTGGCTCTTTAGGTTTTGTAAAAGATGATTTTATAAATTTTTACTTAATTTTATCAATATTATTGTAACATAAGGAAAATGAATAACCCCTTTGGGTGGGGTAAATTGACCCCAGAGCTTTTATTTGAACAAACTTGGTAGAAACCAATAAGAATATTGTTCATGCTTGATATCTAACATCTAGCTCCTTGGGGTTTTTAAAAAGAAGATTTATTAAGTTTTTACTATATACATATAAAGAAAATCAATAACCCCCTTGGGTGGGAAAATGAATGACCCCCTTGGGCAGAACCAGCTTTGACCCCAGGCTTTTATTTGAACAAACTTGGTACACACCCATTAGAAGATGTTTCATGCTTAATATCTAACTTCCAGCTATTTGTTGTTTTTTTAAAAGAAGATTTTATTTTTGTTTTTACTAGAAATATTAAAATCAATAACCTCCTGGGGCAGGCAAAATTTAACCCAAGGGCTTTAATTTGAACAATCTTGATAGACACCTATTAGAAGATATTTCATGCTGAATATCTAAGCTTTAGCTTTTTGGATTTTTTAAAAGAAGATTTTTAAGTTTTTACTATATACATAATAGGAAAATCAATGATCCCCTGAGACAGGGCCAATTTTAACCCAATGGCTTTTTTTAAACAAACTTTTTGACACTCACTAGAAGATGTTTCATGCTTAATATCTAAGCTCTAGCTATTCGGGTTTTTTTAAAAGAAGATTTTTCAAGTTTTTACTATAGTCAGGACTCAATACATCGGAATCCATTATACTGAAAAATTCAAATAACGACAGTGAATTGGTGGGAACCAAATTTTTTCAACGTTATTATAATCCTTTATAACGGAAAATTCGTATTCCGACTCCGACACAATAAAATTGGAAACCAAACATGTTATTTTCTATACAATCAGTACCCGTTAAACTGACACTTGGTTAGTCAAGCACGCGTATAAAACAAAAGCCGCAAGGTGTTAAAACAGGTATTGTAGCTTGGTCAGTTGATTGTTACACATGTTGTTGTCAGCTGAATTTTGTTACACTTGCCAAATTATGACAACAAACAGTGTGCAATCAATTTTTAAAGATTTAACTTTTAAAAGTCCTATCATTGTATGTGCTTTTTATTTTATAAAGTTTAATCATTTTCATAAAAATCTTTAACTATATAATAAGTAGTTATTATTTTAATGATGTAGTTGTATTATGTGTCCGATATGTAATGTGTGTAATGAAGTGAACACATAAACACAAAAATCTTTTTCATTAGATGTTAATTATAGATCTAAATACATAATGTTCAGATACCAGTGAATAAGCATATCATTACATGATGAATGATGAAATTCAATATACTGACAAATTTGATATACTGACATATCCTTTGGGAACCAACAGTGTCGTTGTAATGAATCCTGACTGTATATACATGTAGAGAAAATCAATGACATCCCCCCGCCCCCGGCAGGGGCTAATTTTGACCCCAGGGCTTTTATTTCAGCAAATTTGGTAAACCCTCCTTGAAAAAGATGTTTCATGTCAAATATTTAAGCTCTAGCTATCAGGATTTTTTTTAAAGAAAATATTCAAGTTTTTTTTTTCAGTTGCCATGGCAACCTGAGTTCTGATTGGAATAAATTCTTTGAACAATTTATACAGGTGACCAACAAAGAAATATTCCTGAGAAGTTTGGATGAAATTGGCTTAGTGGTTTATGAGCAGATGTTGTTTAAAGTAAAAGTTAACAGACAACGAACGGACGAACGCCGTATGAAAAGCGATTACAAAAGCTCACCATGTTACTTTGTGACAGGTGAGCTAAATATTAAGCCTAAATTACATTGAAAACAAAAATAAAAGAAAATTAGGCCTCAAATTAAGAACAAAAATTAAGCCTTAAATACTTTAAAGAACAAAAGAACCCTCAACAAATCCCTTTACAGAATGAAAACAGAAGAAAATGATACATCCAAATAACACTTCAAAATTATAGAAAGAACAAAATAGGCCAAAGTCCTGTAATGAACACAAATGAAATAAATACCAAAATTACACCTCAAAATTTTTACAAGGAGCAAAAATAAACCCATAAAAATAAGAATTAAACAATTTGTGAGTAAAAACAAGAAACTAACCCCTATTTTCTGGCAATGTTTCCACTCTGGTATGAAACCAAATATCACCTTCTGTATTCCATTTTTAGACATGTTATATGACTGGCACATAACAAGTTCCCAAGGGTCTAAATATTCTTTATCTTTAGAATGTAATTCCTCTTGCAACTGTTCACCACAAGCTTCACTCACAAGTTTTGAGACAATGCCTCTTGACAGATCTAGATCCCGGGAAATTGCTACAACTATACAGTGTGCCTGAAAAAAGGAATACAAGAGGCCTATGATGGCCCTTAATTGCTCAACAGAGGATATGGTAAACATTGACACGATTGAATTACATGTATCAGGATATTCAATGCGCTTGCCATTCAGTTAAACCAAGAAAAAAGGACAAACATTAAAATTGTAAACAATAGCAAGCAATTAAAATTTGCTCAGCTCCTTAGGTTACTGTCATGGTAAGGTTTACTTTAATGGGAAAATAGGTGTGGATTTAATATACTTACTCCTGTCTCAAGAATAGATTTCTTTTGTATCTGTACACGTAAGCTTGGACTGCTAAATAAGCCTGAAATTGAATTTCATATCATTATAGAAACAAGAGCCGGTTGAACCGGGTGATGCTCCCCGAATAGGTTTTGGACACAGGAAGTACCTCTTGTTGTGTCAGAGTTATGTCACAGACAAAGTTCAAAGTGTAAAAACAACCCAAATATTGTGCACGACACATTGTCTCAATATGGTGATCATTTTTGTGAAATAGTTGTAAAATCCGATTTCAAATAACAAAGTTATGCGCCTGACATTATTTTGCTGCAAGGTCATGCTGTGACCTTGACCTTCAACGAAGTGACATAAATGTTGCATGCGACACGTCGATTCAATATGGTGATCATCTCTGTGAAATAGTTGTTAAATCCGACTTCCAGTAACAAAGTTATGGGCCGGACACGATTTTGCTGCAAGGTCATACCGTGACCTTGACCTTCAAGGTAGCGACCCAATTGTTGCGCGCGACACAATGTCTCATTGTGGTGATCATTTCTGTGAAATAGTTGTAAAATCCGACTTCAAATAATGAAGTTATGTGCCGAACACAATTTTGCTTCAAGGTCATGCTGTGACCTTGACCTTCAAGGTAGCGAGCCAAATGTTGCGCATGACACACCATTTTAATATGGTCATCATTTCTGTGAAATAGTTTAAAAATCTGACTTCAAATAAGGAAGTTATGGGCCGGACACGATTTTGCTGCAAGGTCATGCTGTGACCTTGACCTTCAAGGTAGCGACTTAAATGTTGTGCATGACACGTCATCTTAATATGATGATCATTTCTGTGAAATACTTTTTAAATCTAACTTCAAATAGGGAAGTTATGGGCCGGACACGATTTTGCTGCAAGGTCATGCTGTGACCTTGACCTTCAAGGAAGCGACCCACATGTTGCACACGACACATCGTCTCAATATGGTGATCATTTCTGTGGAATATTTTTTAAATCCGACTTCAAATAACAAAGTTATGGACCGGACACGATTTTGCTGCAAGGTCCTGCTGTGACCTTGACCTTCAAGGTAGCGACCCAAATGTTGCGCGCGACACGTCGTCTCAATATGGTGATCATTTCTGTGAAATATTTTTAAAATCCAACTTCAAATAACAAAGTTATAGACCGGACACGATTTTGCTGCAAGGTCATGCTGTGACCTTGACCTTCAAGGTAGCGACCCAAATGTTGCGCGCGACACGTTGTCTCAATATGGTGATCATTTCTGTGAAATATTTTTAAAATCCGACTTCAAATAATGAAGTTATGGACCGGACACGATTTTGCTGCAAGGTCATGTTGTGACCTTGACCTTCAAGGTAGCGACCCAAATGTTGCGCGCGACACGTCGTCTCAATATGGTGATCATTTCTGTGAAATATTTTTAAAATCCAACTTCAAATAATGAAGTTATGGACCGGACACAATTTTGCTGCAAGGTCATGCTGTGACCTTGACCTTCAAGGTAGCGACCCAAATGTTGCGCGCGACACGTCGTCTCAATATGGTGATCATATCTGTGAAATAATTTTAAAATCCGACTTCAAATAACAAAGTTATGGGCCGGACACGAATTCGGGACGTACGTACGGACGGACGGACGGACAGACGGACGGACGGACAACCTGACGACTATATGCTCCCCCGAAATTTTTCGGGGAGCATAAAAATGTTCAGTAAAGATTAAAATTAGGGATGGCAACTAGTAACCGGTAAACTGAGTACTCGATCGGACGTTCGAATATCGGTTAACGAAATTGATATTCGATTACTCGGAAAAAAATATATAATTTATATTTTTTAACGATTTTGAAAGATTGGTGTGTCCAATTAGTTCAGAAATTCCGAGATATGCATGTATCTTCATAAATACCTGTTCAATGCAATCAAAACATCCTTGCAGATGTGCGAAAAATATATCATAAATTTAACAAGGCGATCAACAGTTTGACACGTGCACCTGTGTCGCTTATGTCATCCAGCTCTTATGATATTCAATTTCCTTTAATTGTGTAACAGTTTGTAGCGGAAGTAACTGTTTTGAAAACAACAAAAAGCCAATTGCTATTACGAATGTAAGAATAAAGGTAACTAGTACTCTAAGACCCCTTTTAAACTTTTGTTGCCGCCGATCAGTCTATATTATTTCAAGACAAACTAGAACTATCACTAAATGTGATTAATACCCCCACAAGACTGCTTCGGAAATGAGGATGTTACTAGTAACAGAATACCTTGTAAAAGAATTGAAATATAGAGTTATGGTTGTGGGCAATTAAAGATAGTTGTGGTTCTTATATGTTGCATTTCCTTTCAATGTGGTTGGCCATTGATGAAGTTTAATTGAATTACTCTGTAATAAGTCCAGAAAGACAAAGAAAAGGAACAAAGGGCAATAACTCTATAAATACTGAAGATAGAGTTATAGTTCTTGTGCAATGCACTTCCTCTTATTGTGCTTGACCATTGTATGAAGTTGTTTTCAATTCCAACCAGTATGTTTTAAGTTATGCTCCTGACAAGGAAAAGTATCAAAGGGCAGTAACTCTGTATTTTGTCAAAATGGAGTTATGGCTCTTGTGCACTGCACTTCCTTTTAATGTCCTTGACAACTGTATGAAGTTGTATTGAATTCCAAACAGTAGTTTTCAAGTTATGCTCTGGACAAGGAAAAGTAACAAAGGGCAATAAATCTGTAATTAGTCAAGATGGAGTTATAGTTCTTGTGCACTGCACTTTCTCTCAATGTGCTTGACCATTGTATGAAGTTATATTGAATTCCAACCATTACTCTTCAAGTAATGGTCCGGACAAAAAAGGCAATGGAAAAGTAACAAAGGGCAATAACTCTGTAATTACTTTAGATAGAGTTATGGTTCTTGTGCACTGCACTTCCACTTATTGTGTTTGACAATTGTATGAAGTTGTTTTGAATTCCAACCAGTAGTTTTCAAGTTATGCCCCGGACAAGGAAAAGTAACAAAGGGCAATAACTCTGTAATTAGTCAAGATAGAGTTATGGTTCTTGTGCACTGCACTTCCTCTCAATGTGCTTGACCATTGTATCTGGTTATATTGAATTCAAACTATTAGTCTTCAAGTTATGGTCTGGACAAAAAAAAAGCAATGGAAAAGTAACAAAGGGCAATAACTCTGTAATTACTTTAGATAGAGTTATGGTTCTTGTGCACTGCACTTCCCCTTATTGTGTTTGACAATTGTATGAAGTTGTTTTGAATTCCAACTAGTAGTTTTCAAGTTATGCCCCGGACAAGGAAAAGTAACAAAGGGCAATAACTCTGTAATTAGTCAAGATAGAGTTATGGTTCTTGTGCACTGCACTTCCTCTCAATGTGCTTGACCATTGTATGTAGTTATATTGAATTCCAACCATTAGTCTTCAAGTTATGCTCCGGACAAGGAAAATGCAACGGACGTCTGGACCGACCGACCGACCGACCACCGGGTGACTCCTATTTCCCCCCCCCCCAACTTCGTTTTTGGGGGTATAAAAAGGTATATGAACTGTTATACATGTTTTAAACTTGATATTGCATTAATTAAAACCTTGTAAAATATAATGTTTTGAATTAATTTTAATTAATTTGTCTCCCATGCAATCCTATTTATAGTTATGAATTCTATGAATTTAAATAGAAATCGAAAGTAGCATGCGGACGGTGTTGATACTGTGAGATAAACTTTGAAGATTACTGGAAATCATCCAAGTAATCGAGTACTCGATCGGAAAAATGACCGAGTACTCGAGTATTGATTTTTGTATTTGTTGCCATCCCTAATTAAAATCTTAAAAATCCTTTTTAGTACTAAAACCAACATAGGTTAGGAAAAGTATCTTTTTTCAGTAACATCCTCATAAAAAAGGTCTTTTATGCACAATCGTAAAAATGTAAAAACCACAAAATTACATCTTAATAACAAAAGAAGAAAAATATTTAAAAAAGTTCTGAGATAAAGTTTACCTTTATATCTAGGTGAAATATAACGTCTGACATAAGGGGCAAACTTGAGGGTACTTATATAATCAACCTCCTGCATCCACCTCTCAGCTTCTGTCTTCACACCAAATATAAGTTCAGAATCTGGCATATTATCGTAGAACTGTGTTATGTCTTGAAATCCATCAATAATTGCCTCTAACTTTCCTACCAAATTTGTGTCACTTGTGGGTAATGCAAAGCCAACTCTGAACAATCCGTTCCTAAACATCTTACCAAATATGTTAGCACAAGACTTCTGTAGGTCTTTAGATTTAATTAATTGAGTGGTCTGTATTTTTTCAAACTGGCCAACTTCTGATGTCACAAGGGCAACATATTTGTTGCATGGGTACTTCTCAGTCAATACCAGTTCTTCTGAATATCCAAGTTTCTGTGTTGATTGTGTGCTGTGCACATCATACATTCTTATACCTTTTAACAGAAAATTATGTTTCAAAGTTTCCTTAAAACTAGTTTTCTGTAATAAAACTAGACAGTTCTAGATCACTCTGAGATGTACTGCTACTTGTACAAACAGACATAATTCTTTAAATGCAGAAGTAGGTTTCTGTGTCATATTCAAGGTTATTCAATAACAAATCTTGATTTCATTTGCTAAACAGAACCGGGTGGTCCTGGTAAAATTTTACCTGAGGGATATGATTTAAACAATCTTGATAGTACATACATGTATAATAACTGCTAAATATGGTGGCTGATTTGTGCCATGTCCAATCAACAGGTTTTTGGGGCAAAAATGCAAAAACACAAAAATACTTCTTTGCGTGGCGGGGCGAAAATTGCAATTTGGACGTGTTTTCACCCTGCCACATAAAAACACGCCATAAGATTCTATGTATCATGTTTTTAAAACAGTTTGTTGTATGATGTCTTTACAACAATTTGTCGTATCTTTGCTTTACGGGGCGAAAACCAGCCACATGACAAATCATAACTTTATTGCGTGTTGACCTTTCACCCAAGAAAATATGAAAAGTAACGTGTGTTGTATTTTGTGCCTGGCGCCCTGCCACACAAAGAAGCAACATTGCATTTAATTGTTAACCGTTTTTTTTTCTATTTTATATATCTCAATGTTTACAAATACAGTGAAATGTGTATTAAACGCTCACGCAAGGGAAACACCCAAACGGTTGCTTAATGAAGCGGTCTCTTTAGACAAAGCATGATATAAAAGTCAAAATTAATAAATGACATCTTTCTTTTGCGGTGGGAATGCTTTTCAACTTCATTTATATAAATGTTGAATAAAAAGTATGCTCCAATAATCTAAATGGATGTTTTAAATGTAAACTAGAAATGTGTCATCATGCCACGGATGCCCCCGCATGCAGCCAAAATTTCAGATGTTATAATATTTAGTTCCAAATTTGTTTGCACAAACTATTTTTTTCATTTTAAGTTCAAAGCCCTTAAAACTTTTCAATATTAACACAAACCATTTTCATACAATGTTCAAGGCACTGAAATTATTCAGTCTTAACCTTTTAAAAATAGAATATTGCATATTTGTAGCCAAAATAATGGCTACATACATTTATACAAAAGTATGAGTGTTGAAACTGTAAGTTCAAAATTTTTCCAACATTCAGGAAAGATAAGTTTGTCCAAAATCATTGAACCACGACCAAATTCAAACTTAAACTGCTTATTCTTAAGATGTATCAGATTCTATATTATTTTCAAAGTGAAAGGCATAACTTTGCCAAAAAATCATCAAACCATGAAGAAATTCCAACTTCAGACCTGCCCATTCCTTTGACATATTCATATGTCAAATTTGAGTTGAATATGTAACACTGTTGGGTAGATAATGAACAGAAACTGTAAATTTCATATTATTTTCAAAGTGAAAGGGGCATTACTTAGCCAAAAATCATTGAACCATGACCAAATTCAAACTTGACCTGCGCATTCCTTTGACGTATCCATATGGCCTGGGAATTCCAAAAACATGTCCATATGTCAAATTTGAGTTGAATGTGGGAGATAATGAACGGAAACTGAAAATTTCATATTATTTTCAAAGTGAAAGGGGCATAATTCTGCCAAAAATTATTGAACCATGACCAAATTCAAACTTGACCTGCGCATTCCTTTGACGTATCCATATCTCAAGTTTGAGTTGAATGTGTTGTACCTTTGGGGAGATAATGACAGGAAACTGAAAATTTCATATTGTTTTCAAAGTTAAAGGGGCATAACTCTGCGAAAAAACATCGAACCATGACCAAATTCGAACTTGACCTGTATTTTCTCATGACATATCCATATGTCAAGTTTGAATTGAATGTGTTGTATCCTTGGGGAGATAATGAACGGAAACTGAAAATTTCATATTAATTTCAATGTAAAAGGGGCATAACTCTGCCAAAAATCAGCGAACCATAGCCAAATTCGAACTTGACATGTATTTTCTCATGACATATCCATATGTCAAGTTTGAGTTGAATGTTTTGTATCGTTGGGGAGATAATGAACGGAAACTGAAAATTTCATATCATTTTCAATGTAAAAGCGGCATAACTCTGCCAAAAATCATCGAACCATGACCAAATTGGAACTTGACCTATATTTTCTCATGACATATCAATATGTCAAATTTGAATTGAATGTGTGCAACTGTTCTTAAGATAATGAACGGAAATTGATGATGACGGAATGACGGAAGGACTGAACGGCCATTACATGGCGGGGGCATAAAAAATAACTTTCTGATATTTATTGACAAAACAGTTTTGATCCATTACGTGTTTGTTTGACATTTTTCCAGAATTTTCTAACTTCTCTGTTGTTTTTCCTCGTCTCCAACACAAAAACCCTATTAGTGAAGATGTTTTCTGTTGTGCATTTTTTTATTTTAAATAAACAAATTATATCTAATTGTTACAATTTATTTACTTGCTGATCAAGTTCAAGGTTAATTCAATGCTGTCTAAATGTCAACAAGCCAAGCGTATACACCATCTCAGTAGGGGCCAAGCATTCCATTGTTTATTTGATATTATAGGATAATACACGCAGGGGCGGATACAGAACATGGTTTCCTGGGGGGGGGGGCTGACATATAGGTGTAAGATTTTGACAAAAATAATGCAAGAGGCGAATGCAGCATTTTTATAGCTCATTTTGGCAATGTACTTTGCTTATACATGTGTACAGTATACTAATGTTTTTGTAAATATTCAGATGGTATGGAATTAAGAAAAATATTTGTAAATTACTACTAATTGGGGTGGGCCTGGGAGGGGTGTCCCCTCCCATAGACTAAGAAAATTTTGAAATATGAGGTTGAAAATGATGTTATTTCCTTGACTTTCTAGTGCTGTTTATGGTACTTTTGGATGGTACAAAATAACAGCACACTTACCAATGTATGTGCGACCGTTGATTAAAATTATAAGATACAAACACTCGATCAATTTACTCATCTGAATAAAAGACGATTTTCCTAAATAAATTGTTATTAAAATACTGCCTTTCTATTGTACAAAAAAAACTTCAAACACTAATTAATAATAACTAGAACTGCCACTATCATGGCGTGAATACCCCCGCATACCACTTTGTCAGAATCAACAGTGGCCATTTAGAGCTCAAGGACAACCTCCCTGCCAAATCTGAGGTTACTAAGCCAGTGCATTGCTAAGTTATGTATTCTACATGCTTCAAATGTGAAAATGTCAAAATCAATACATTGCGGACAGGACATTCTTTAGCAATTAAGAAGAAAAGCTTTTTTTGTCAAGGTCCCTGTGACCTTGACCTTTGACCCTGTGACCTCAAAAATCAATAAGGGTCACCTTACAGTCATGATCAACATCCATGCCAAATATGAAGACTGTGGGTCAAAGGAATCTTAAGTTATTGGGTGGACAAACTTTTTGAAGTCAAGGCCCCTGTGACCTTGACCTTTGATCCAGTGACCTCAAAATCAAAAGGGGTCAACTACTAATCATGATCAACATCCATGCCAAATATGATGACTGTGGGTCAAAGGAATCTTAAGTTATTGGGCAGACAAACTTTTTGAAGTCAAAGTCCCTGTGACCTTGACCTTTGACCTCAAAATCAATAGGGGTCATCTACTTATCATGACTAGCCTCCATGCTAAATATGAAGACTGTGGGTCAAAGGAATCTTAAGTTATTGGGTGGACAAGCTTTTTGAAGTCAAGGCCCCTGTGACCTTGACCTTTGACCTGGTGACCTCAAAGTCAATAGGGGTCATTTACTTATCATGACTAGCCTCCATGCCAAATATGAAGACTGTGGGTCAAAGGAATCTTAAGTTATTTGGCGGACAAGCTTTTTGAAGTCAAGGCCCCTGTGACTTTGACCTTTGACCTCAAAATCAATAGGGGTCATCTACTTATCATGACTAACCTCCATGCCAAATATGACGACTGTAGGTCAAAGGAATCTTAAGTTATTGGGCGGACAAGCTTTTTGAAGTCGAGGCCCCTGTGACCTTGACCTTTGACCTAGTGACCTCAAAGTCAATAGGGGTCATCTACTAATCATGACTTGCCTCCATGCCAAATATGAAGACTGTGGGTCAAAAGAATTTTAAGTTATTGGGCAGACAAGCTTTTTGAAGTCAAGGCCCCTGTGACCTTGACCTTTGACCTGGTGACCTCAAAATCAATAGGGGTCATCTACTAATCATGACTTACTTCCATGCCAAATATGAAGACTGTGGGTCAAAGGAATCTTAAGTTATTGGGCGGACAAGCTTTTAGAAGTCAAGGCCCCCTTTGACCTTGACCTTTGACCTAAAAATCAATAGGGGTCATCTACTAATCATGACTAACCTCCATGCCAAATATGAGGACTGTAGGTCAAAGGAATCTTACGTTATTGGGCGGACAAGCTTTTTGTAGTCAAGGCCTGTGTGACCTTGACCTTTGACCTAGTGACCTCAAAATCAATAGGGGTCATCTACTTATCATGACTAACCTCCATGCCAATTATGAAGACTAAGGGTCAAAGGAATCTTAAGTTATTGGGCGGACAAGAAAAAACCGACGGACGGCCGGACAAGCTGATTCCAGTATACCCCCCTTACAACTTTGTTGTGCGGGGGTATAATAATATTCAATAAGAATTCTCTCCATCAATAAATCCATTTTAGATTATGACTATAGAGGTCAGTACAAATTTAAATTTTATTTAAAATATACTACTGCCTTAAAAACTTATTAAAAGCAAATGACCAGTCTTTTCATCTTAATAAAAACTTAGTAAAACTAGTTATTTAAATGTGATTCCTTTAATATTATCTTCTTTTTTTAAATTCGCCCCCTTTTTAATTTACAAATCATAATATTCAATTTCTTAATTATAGGGCTTTCCCAAAGAAAATGGAAAAACAAAAAAAGTTAAATGTATGGTTTACTATGTAACACATCTATTTTCCACTATTTGTGACTATTAATTTCATGAGTCCTTTGGAAAGTAATAAACCAATCAATTATGCACTGAAGTCATTCAAGCATGTTGATAGATAAAGATCTCTGCCAAGCCCCCAGGCAGGAGATTAACAACTGGATGACAGCAATAAATGTTTTGATAAGGGAGTACACTACAGCCAATAAAGTTTGAAACTGACAAAAATATATTTCAGCCCAGCTGCAGGTAAACGTATCTTTGGGCAGAGCTGGGGGGCTGCAGCCCTGAAGCCCGGGCCTGAATCCGCCACTGTCACGTGTCACGTCACGCGTATACTTTACTTCATTTGCATATGCTATAACAGTTTGGGAAATAGAGTTTTTACACATTTATAAGTTGTGTTTTGATTGTTGACACTTGTGACATTATAAGGCGACATTCTCTAAAAACACAATTACTTGACAGGTGAAATGAAAAGATTGATATCAATTAGCTGACTAATTAGCGGTCACTGGTCGGGTTGAGCAATAGTCGCTTAATACATTAAAGACATAGAGAGAAAATGATCAGGGGGAATTTAAGTGGTTGCTGAAGACAAAAGTCGCTTAATACATGTGGTTCGCAGCATGGACAAGTTAGTTTTTTATTTATTTATTTTATTTTAGCAACAACATAGATCACAGTTACATAATAAGATATATATATAAATAAATATATATATAAAATAACAGTTTATCCAAATTAAAATATCATTTCATATTAATAATAAATAAAACAAATTTAGTTAATGACTGAGATCAGATGAGGCATAGGATAAATGTATTTAAAAAAAGAAGCAAATGAATAAATTAATAAAATCACATTTCAGGTTAAGACTACAATAGTCAGAATTATAATTATCACAGAATATTGTTTAAAGTTACTGATAAACATGATATAAAAGAAGTAAAAGAATTTCAATAAAATTTCAATACAAGGGTTTTGTTAAATAGTGATCTATGGTTACAAGGATAGCCCATTAAGCTGGTGTGCTTATTTCCAATGGGGTCCTGTTAACCAAATAGATGGAAACAAGATAAAACCAGAGAGACATTCATTCCTCAAATAAAAATAGACAATGGGATAACCTTCAAATTATTCAATCACAGTAGTTTTGCATTATCACAGAAAGAAAGGCACAGGAAAAAACAAGATATGTTTGTAAAACATGTATGCCCCCTATCAGCAGCCAATTAGTCATGTGATAAGGTTATTATGACTTCTGACCCAGTGATCAAACAATTAATAAGGGTTATCAAGTATCTACTGGTCATGACCTTAACCTTTGACCCCTTGACCCAAAACTCAAAAGGGGTCATCTGCCCGTCACGACCAATCATCATACAAAGTTTGAAGTTCCTAGGCCTAAGCGTTTTAAGTTAATTGATCGGAAACCGTTTTAACATACAAGGTCAATGTGACCTTGACCTTTGACCCCTTGACCCCAAAATCAATAGGTCATCTGCTGGTCATGACCAATCACCATACCATGTTTGAAGTTCCTAGGCCAAAGGGTTCTTAAGTTATTGATTTGAAAGCATTTTTACCTACAAGGTCAATGTGACCTTGCCCTTTGACCCCTTAACCCCAATATCAATAGGGGTCATCTACTGGTCATGACCAATAATCATACCAAGTTTGAAGTTCCTAGGCCTAAGGGTTCTTTAGTTATTGATCGGAAACCGTTTTTACCTAAGAGGTCAATGTGACCTTGACCTTTGACCCATTGACCCCAAAGTCAATAGGGGTCATCCACTGATCATGACCAATCACCATATCAAGTTTGAAGTCCCTAGGCCTAAGGGTTCTTTCGTTATTGATCGGAAACCGTTTTTACCTACAAGGTCAATGTTACCTTGACCTTTGACCCCTTAACCCCAAAATCAATAGGGGTCATCTGCTGGTCATGACCAATCACCATACCAAGTTTGAAGTTCCTAGGCATAAGGGTTCTTTAGTTATTGATCGGAAACCGTTTTTACCTACAAAGTCAATGTGACCTTGACCTTTGACCCCTTAACCCCAAAATCAATAGGGGTCATCTGCTGGTCATGACCAATCACCATACCAAGTTTGAAGTTCCTAGGCCTAAGGGTTCTTTCATTATTGATCGGAAATCGTTTTTACCTACATGGTCAATGTGACCTTGACCTTTGACCCATTAATCCCAAAATCAATAGGGGTTATCTGCTGGTCATGCCAATCACCATACCAAGTTTGAAGTTCCTAGGCCTAAGGGTTCTTTTGTTATTGATCAGAAACCGTTTTTACCCAAGAGGTCAATGTGACCTTGACCTTTGACCCCTTGACCCTAAAATCAATAGGGGTCATCTACTGATCATGACCAATCACCATACCAAGTTTGAAGTTCCTAGGCCTTAAGGTTCTTTAGTTATTGATCGGAAACCATTTTTTGCTTACAAGGTCAATGTGACCTTGACCTTTGACCCCTTGACCCCAAAATCAATAGGGGTCATCTACTGATCATGACCAATCACCATACCAAGTTTGAAGTTCCTAAGCCTTAAAGTTCTTTAGTTATTGATCGGAAACAGTTTTTGCTTACAAGGTCAATGTGACCTTGACCTTTGACCCCTTGACCCCAAAATCAATAGGGATCATCTACTGGATCATGACCAATCACCATATCAAGTTTGAAGTTCCTAGGCCTTAAGGTTCTTTAGTTATTGATCGGAAACCGTTTTTGCTTACAAGGTCAATGTGACCTTGACCTTTGACCCCTTGACCCCAAAATCAATAGGGGTCATCTACTGGTCATGACCAATCACCATACCAAGTTTGAAGTTCCTAGGCCTAAGGGTTCTTTAGTTATCACTCGGAAACCATTTGGTGTACGGACCGACGGACCGTCAAGTGCAAAGCAATATACCCCCTTTTCTTCGAAATGGGGGCATAATAAGATAACTAAAAAACAATAAAGTTTGGCGAACCTATGTCGCCACTTAATTAGTAATATAAAAAGTCACTTTGATGTTGCGCAGCCCATATTGAAGCAAGATGGCTTTTAACAGAATTTTTATTTAAAGTTGGATTTGATATACATTTTACATCATCTGGCAAACCATTCCAATCTTTAATACCATTATAGAAAAAGGTGCTATTACATGTCTTATTACAAAGAGGAATTGAAAAATTAAAGTTAGACTGTATGTTATAGTTCACAATCTATGTTCGAACAACCTACTGTCTAATTTTTGTTTAAATGACAGAAAATTTCACTTAGATAATTTAATTATTTTTCTTCTACACATAACGTGGAAAATATATTTTATTATATTTTGACTGATTATTATTCATTGTTTACATGAAAAAGATAATCAAATATAAATTTAACTTTATTTTTTTCATAATGCTAATCATTTAATTTCGGAAAATGTCATTCTTTACACAAATTACTGTTGCTGTTGTCGTATTTTGAATGTAGTTGTTTCTATAGCGAACAGTCTACATTTTACTGTCATAAAAAGTCTCGTTGACTGTTTATCTCTGAAACATAAATCGTCCATAAAAAAGTAAAATTGTGAACATCATTGTAATTTACTATGCCTTACAATTATGTTGTAGCGATTCCGGAAAAATTAGCTGCTATTTTCCCAAAATAAAAACAACATTACCTGATGATATTTTCCCCTAGAATATGTTGAGTAAAAAAAAAAATGCAAATAAGAAAACAAGAGGGCCCAGATAGCCCTATATCGCTCACCTGACCCATCAAACTCATCCAAGCAATTACCTTGTCTAGCATCCTGCCAAAGTTTCATGACAGTTGAGTCACTAATGTGACCACTAGTGTTAACAAAGTTTTTCCATATTTTAGAAGTGTGACCTAGTTTTTCACCCCAGGTGACCTATATTCAACTTGATCTAGAAATCATCAACACATATTTTCAGAACTATTTCCAGGATATTTGGAGGAAAAAACAGTAACCACTATAGTGTTGATAAGATTTTTAGCTCATGTGACCTAGTTTTTCATTCGAGACTACCCATGTTGGAACTCATCTAAACAATTACTTGACAAGCATCCTGACAACGTTTGATGACAATTGAGTCAAAAATGTGACCACAACGAACAAATGTGGACAGATGACAGACATTCAATGATCCTAAAAGCTCACACTGAGCTAGCTTAGTGAAAATTAATAATTTTACCTTCAAGGTCAAGGTCATAATGAGCAAAGGTCAATTTGAGTTTGATATACATGAATATCTTATCCTAAAGAATGTCTAAATATGAAGACAATCCATTCATTAATTACAAAGTTATAGATAGTTACAGCAAAAAAAGAAAATTTCACTAATTTGACCTTCAATGTTAAGGTCATTTATGAGTGAAGATCAAGGTATACCTAACCGTTTACATAAAGGTATACCCTAGAAGATTATTGTGTTCAAGTTTGAAGGCAATCCCTTGAAAAACTAGAAGGGTTTTTCTCATATAAACAAAGGTTTCCCAAAACTATGTATGGTTCTGTTCACTCTAGTGAATTTTGGTGGAAATCACGCCAGCATTTTGACATGTGATAGCCTTTCAGGATTTTTCTATTTTTAGCTCGGCAGCCATTTTGTGCAGCGAAGCAGAACATGCTAGCAATATGCACAACTAGGGATGGTAGTGTTAACTCCTGTGAACTTTCATTGAAATCCAACCAGCAGTTCTATCTGTGAAAGCCTGTCAAGAATTTTCTTTATATAGCTCCGGCAGCCATTTTGTGCTGCGAAGCAGAACATTCCGGTGATATGCACAACTAGCGATGGTACTCAGATCACTCCTGTGAGGTTTGGTTAAAATTCCACCAGTAGTTTGACCTGTGAAGGCCGGACAAGATTTTTCTATTTTTAGCTCTGGCGGCCATTTTGTGCGGCGAAGCGAAACATGTAGGTGACATGCACAACTAGGGATGGTACTAATCACGCCTGAAAAGTTTGGTTGAAATCCCACCAGTAGTTTGACCTGTGAAGGCTGGATAAGATTTTTCTAATTTAGGCCTCTTTGTACAGGGAAGCAGAATGTGTCGGTGATGTGCACAACTCAGGATGGTACTGATCACTCTTGTAAAATTTGGTTAAAATCCTACCAGTAGATTGACCTGTGAGGGCTGGCAGGCTTAATGTGTAAGGACAGACGTCCGACTGAAAAGGGATAAAGGGCCATTTCTATTGTTATTTTCTTTTGTATAATAGAGGGCCATGGCCGTTAATTCTATTGTTACGGAATGAACTCTATTGTTCTCTTTTGTTCTATTTACAGTTACAAGTCCCCCTATCCCTATTCGGTAGTGCAGACCAACAACCGGACGGACAGAAAGACGGTGAAGGCAAAAGCAGTATATCTCTTAAACAATTTTGGGAGACATAATAAGATATAGCCACTTATCATCAAAAATATAGCAATAATTTGAGATTTGACCTTAAGGTCTAAGTTATTTATGAATACTATGGTGGTATATTTGACTTTCTCAAAATATCTGGCTTCTTGATTTGAAATTCTAGAATCAAAAGATAGATCATTTCTGATTTTTTTTTAATTGGAAATTTATCAAAAGAAATAGTAATGAAATGAAAAAAAAAATGGCCTGGTTGAATTATGTTACTTATGTTAAGCCGTATGCGTTTTTTCTCTTTTGAATTGATCCTTCAAAGTAGAAAATACAGACTGGCAATAATAGATGTTAACAAGCATCTATGAGAATTAAACATAACAATTTCACTATTTGAAGCAAAGTCACAAAGTTCAACATAAAAAGCAACAAGAACTTGTATGCATAAAAACTTTCCAGTATGTCTGCAGTTGACATTCACACATTTCATTAGAAAAGACAAATTTTCATTTCTGATTTACATACACTCAGACTGAGTATGAACAGACTATAAACATTTCTTTTACCTTTTCCATTTATATCTTCTCCCAACAGACACTGATTTACAGGAATTATGAGCACATCAAGCTTTACTGTGTTGTAATCTATCTTAGCTATTGAAATTTGTTCCTTGCTTCGAGGCAGATTCCATGTGCATAGATAGTCAATACCTTTCTCTGAAAATGAAAATATTTTTATATTTCTTATAGAAAAACAAATACATGTACATGATGATTGCTGACTAACTTGTTCATAGATTTTAAGATATATTTAAATAGTTTTGATGATTTATCTTAAAACAAAACAATGTTTAGTCATAATTGTGTATTGCCACACAGCACAGATATCATGAATAGTACAAATTCATAATGGAGTAATAACCAATATTCCTAACCATGTTTCTAACTAACCATGTTGTGCTAAGCTAACCATGTTGCATAACTAACCATGTTTCCTAACTAACATACCATGTTGCCAACCTAACCTTCCTTATAAACTATGTTTCGTTAGCAATCATGTTGCCCAAATAACCATGTTTCCTCAAATGTTTTCAGCATTGCTTAACATAGGAAATGAACTGAATTAAAGATGAAAGTATGTGTTTCATTATTAAGCATAAAATTGATTATTTTTTAAACTGACTTCAATATTCATACTCATTTTTATTTTCATTAAAATACTTAATTGTTGTATTAACATGACATTCTAAATTATTATTACCTTCAAGCTCTGTTGGTTCATAACGAAAAACATCAGCCTTCCAACAACACTTGCAGCTCCTGGCTATGGAGTCAATCTTATTTTTGTCAGTTGCAAACAACACATTTCTTTGATAGTCAAGCTTTCCAAAATGCAAAACTGTGGTGTTAACATGACTTTCTATTTCAGTAATGACACTTTTTGCCCTGTTGTATGGTCCTTTGACACAGATTCTGTCATTTTTTACTTCAATACCAACATTATTTTGTTTCTCTAACTCTTTGCAATATTCATCACCAAACAATTGCAGACAGTTTGCAACAATACCAGTACAACTTTTGCTATAAGAATATAGTAATTGTTCAATTTCTTGACTCAAATTTGCAGTATAACATATAATACAGGAAATTTTGTTCCCTTGATCACCTATTACCACCTCTTCTGGATGCTCTGAAAGAAAACTTTTTCCTTTTCCATGTTCAAGACATTGTGTATCAATTTTCATTTCTACAAAACAGTTCTTAATCTCCACATAAATACTCGAGTTGGATTTCTCATTCTCCAAAGTGACTGTTTTACCATCTTCAAAAAATGCTATCTTTCCCTTTAACTTTTCTGTCACATATGTTTGTACTTTACCATTTTTAAGCAGCTTCTGATGCAATTTTGGAAGAGAATTTAACTCAACAATTTTGATCTGTTGTACAATAGTGTCTAATTTCTCAAAACAAGCATCAACACCATCCATTTTTGGGCCTTGTAGTATAATATCTTCATCTTTTGTACGAATTAGAATATCTTCATATTCCTCCTGTAACTTCTCAAAAACACCAAGAGCTTTCATTGCCTTTATCTGCTTGTCAGAATATGGCTTTCTCTTGTATTTCCTGTATTTTTGTACCAGATCTATCAACTTCTTTGCCTCATCAGATTGATCTACAGTATACCAAATTATCATCATCCCTGGTTTATTTTCTTTGAAAACCTGTATTTTGTCACAACTGTCTTTTTTAATCAGTTCTGCTTCAGGAGACCATGTGCCTTCAATCACAGTAGTTTTGATGCTATCATCAACAATTCTTTCAGAATTTACAAGATCATTTTCATGACATATCAGATAAATTTTGTCTGAAATTATCAATGCAGAGGGCAATTTCTGCAGCTTTATTTTTAAATGTGCCTGTACATTTTTATTTTGGCTGATAAATTTGAATCCTTCAACTGAAAAATCAAAATCCTTTCTCTTTATGTCTTTCCTGTAACAACAAAACCAGGAAAAAGCCTTAGTAAGTTCCTTTTTGTCTGTACTACTGAATTTATATGTTATGATGTCATTCATTTCCTTTATGTATTTAACATCAGGAAATTTTTCATGCAAGAGTTCTTTTAAACCCATGATTTCAAAATATGTGTCCTGATCATCCGTAATATCTATCACCTCAAAAAAGATATTTCCCTGGAAGCATTCTGGAATCTTTTTATGGTGACCAAGTTTAGACTTTTCACCCTTGCCACTTGTTCGGTCAATTGCTACGGCAGGTTTTAGACCTTGAGTGAGTTTATTGATATCATCCTGCAAACCAACAAATTTTGCAATACATGCATCATCTTCATAAGATAAAAATATACCCACAATTCCTTCTTGTATCAGATGCTTAGTATCATCATCTAATATTTGCATATTACTTTCTAATTCTTGCTTACTCTGGAATTCGTGAGACTCCACAACTTTGCAAGTCAGAGCATTATTAACTGATGAAATCAAGTTGCTCCAAACTGCTTCAATCTTGTTCTTCTCGACAAAATCCCCACTTACTTGGACAACACCGGCAGACTTAACTTCAAATTTAAATTTCACTGTTAACCTTTTTAGAAAATACAGGTATTCAAATTGTGATTCCAAAACAAACTGCAACTTTGAACAGTCAACTAATTTGGTTGCTTCATATCTATAGTGTGATTTCTTAATATCGATTTCAAATATCAATGTCTCCCAAGCTTTTCCAATGCTTAAAGACACCCTGTCACCTGTATAAAGAAAATAAAATTTAGGTAAAATCAGTTTAAAACAAGAGCCCGGTTTGAGCCGGGTGATGCTCCCCGAATAGGTTTTGGACACAGGAAAGTACACCTCTTGTAGTTTCAGAGTTATGTTCGTGGAAAAAGTTCAAAGTGCAATAATTACAAAATTAGGAAAGGAAGAATTACTGTTCTTTGCATTGTACTTCTAATCAATGTGATCTATTAACCTACAAAGTTTCTTGTTGATATCTCTTATGGTTTCTGAGTTATGTGCCGGACAACTTCAAAAAGTCAAAACAAACAAAGGGCAATAACTCAAGAATTAGGCAATGCAGAGTTATGATACTTGTGCACACACATCTATTTATTGAGATATATCTACCAAAGTGTTAAAATTAACAAAGGGCAATAACTCCAAAATTAGGACAAAAAGGGTTATTGTTCTTATGCACTGCACATCTACCCATTGAGATCTATTCACCTACAAAGTTTCATGTTGATATCTCTTATAGTTTTAGAGTTATGTCCTGGACAAGATTTTTCTATAAGGGGAGATAATTAAAAAATGAGGCTTAACAGAGTTATGGTTCTTTTGCACTGCACTTCTACTCAATGAGATCTATCTACCTACAACGTTTCATTTTGATATCTCTTATAGTTTTAGAGATATGTTCCAGACAAAGTTCAAAGTGTTAAAATTAGGGCAATAACTCCAAAATTAGGACAAAAAGAGTTATTGTTCTAAATATGCACTGCACATTTACCCATTGAAATCTATTCACCTACACAGTTTCATGTTGATATCTCTTATAGTTTTAGAGTTATGTCCCGGACAAGATTTTTCTATCAGGGGAGATAATTAAAAAACGGGGCAAAATAGAGTTATGGTTCTTTGACACTGCACTCCCCCTTAATGCCCTCTACCACTGTATGAAGTTTAAACAAATTATCTCAAATGGTTTTCAAGTTATGCTCCGGACAAGACAACGGGCGGACAGACGGACGGAAGTCCTTACATTTGTATTCTTGTAGGGTATTTTACTGTGTAAAAAATGGATGGACAAGGCGCCGACTATATGCTCCCCCGAAATTTTTCGGGGAGCATAAAAAAGGGGGCCATGATGGCTGACGATTGTACACCTTTGCTAGAAAAGGTCACACTTCTTTGATGCAAAAGTCAGTTATTTGGTCACAGAAGGTTTTTATTTTTGACACAAGCTGCATAATTTTTAAAACATATGTAGATGTTTCAAAGAAAATACTTCATACTGATTATTAAAGTTCAAACAAAAGAAGACATAAATGTTTTTACTATGTAAGACTATTTAAACTAAGTGACCCAAAGATTGGAAAGGGTATAATTTATGTCATTTTTGTAAAGGACTACAAAGCAATGCTACAGGCCAAAACTCAGCTGGAACAGTATACAATGTACATGTTGTTTCATATAAGAAGATTTAAATGTGTTTTTCCTATAAAATGCAACATTCAATATGTATTTTTACCCTAGAGCAGTACCAATTTTGATTCAAGAGGGCAGACTTTACTAATGAAGTGGAGGACCACAAATATTGGTACATGCTTAATATTTATGCCCTTTGCATCAGAGTTTCAATGGTAATAATTTTGCCAATTACCGCTTTCCTTATGTCTAAAAAGGAGAGCCTGAAAATTTTGAGCAAAAATAAAATAACAAACTCTTGTTTATTGCTGTGTAGTTCAATATATCTTTAAATTGTATATAATAACTATAATCAATCTGTCTGTTCTCCATTTCTGTATAGTAGGTAATCTTTAATAATGACACTGTCTGAGTTCCACTTTGATACTAAGAATTGAACAGGATTATAGATACAAGAGCGAATGCCTAGCAGAGTTCCTATCTCCACATTCTCATATTTCTATAGTAACATAGGACAAAGACTATAATAAAATAAATTGCAGTCAATGAATTCTCCTAAAAACATAATTTTCAATAATTTTCAAGTACAAAATATAACTCAAATCCTGATGGTCAAGGTCATTCAAAGGTCAAGGTCACAACTGTATTAATCATCATGTCAGTTTTGTCATATGTGTTCTTTGTCCATGAACAAACAAAACCTGTCAATTAATAACAAAGTTATGACAATTTAAGCTAAATTCAATATTACACTTTGACAGTGAATGTCATATAAATATGTCAAGGTCATATTTGAATTACTTTTTATCTCAGGTTTATTGTCAGTGTTCTTCTGCCCAAGTATAAATCAAATCCAAAGTTAAACAAGATATGTTTGTAAAACATGTATGCCCCCTATCGGCAGCCAATTTGTCATGTGATCAGGTTATTATGCATGACTTCTGACCCAGTGAACAAGCAATTAATAAGAGTTATCTAGTATCTACCAGTCATGACTAGTCACAAGGTAATAATTATTGTGACCCCATAGGTTGGGGGCAGCAATTAAAATTATTAAAAATCTTACCAAATAATACATGCATAAATGTTATGAATCACATAGGCCTCATTAATGAAAGCAAAGTTGTTATATTACATAAGACCTTCAAATGTGTATACCAAAAGCACATAAAAATATCAACCAAGGCAACTTGAGTTGTTGAGTTATTGGTCAGAAATGGTCATTAAGTACAAGGTCACTATGACATTGACCCCTTGACCCCAAAATCAATAGGGGTCATCTACTGGTCATGACCAATCATCATACCAAGTTTGAAGTTCCTAGGCCTAAGGGTTCTTTAGTTATTGATCGGGAACCGTTTTTACCCAAGAGGTCAATGTGACCTTGACCTTTGACCCCTTGACGCCAAAATCAATAAGGGTCATCTGCTGGTCATGACCAATCATCATACCAAGTTTGAAGTACGTAGGCCTAAGCCTTTTTTAGTTATTGATCAGAAATCGTTTTTACCTTAAAGTTCAAATTGACCTTGACCTTGGACCCCAAAATCAATAGGGGTCATCTGCTGGTCATGACCAATCATCATACCAAGTTTGAAATTCCTAGGCCTAAGCCTTCTTTAGTTATTGATCAGAAACCATTTTTACCTACAAGGTCAATGTGACCTTGACCTTCGACCCCTTGACCCCAATATCAATAGGGGTCATCTGCTGGTCATGACCAATCATCTTACCAAGTTTGAAGTCTCTAGGCCTGAGGGTTCTTTAGTTATTGATCGGAAACCGTTTTTACCTACAAGGTCAATGTGACCTTGACATTTGACCCATTGACCCCTAAATCAATAGGGACCATCTACTGGTCATGACCAATCACCATACCAAGTTTGAAGTTTCTAGGCCTAAGGGTTCTTTAGTTATCACTCGGAAACCATTTGGTCTACGGACCAACGGACGTTCCTACTGAGTTGACATTATGGGGTTTTTTCTTTGATCTCTAAAACCCCATAAGCAACGTATTTGCACCCCATAAGCAACCTTTTTCCTCACAAGTACCGTCTATACGGATTGAACATGGATATTCACCCCACATCGTCATTTCAGTGAGCTCGGACCGGACATACCAAAATTTGATGTTTATGAGGCAAATGAGCTCATAAACACCACCTGGACCAACGTCCATTATGAAGCAAAATAAGCTCATAAAAAAACAAAAAAATAGCTCTTAATTTGAATTTTATGAGTTTATGTTCTTTATTTAACTACGGAATGAAGCTCATAATAATCAAATGTTGGCTCGGACGGACAGACGGACCGACAAGTGCAAAGCAATATACCCCTCTTCTTCGAAGGGGGGGCATAATTACAAAGATAGAGCCAATTGCTGTGAAATTCAATAAATTTGACCTCAAATGTCAAGGTAAAATAAAAGTTTCTGTCAAATTAAATGAGATCTTCTTTTATGTCTTGTCCCATAGTTGCTGTGCTGAAGTATAAAAGCAATCCATTTATTTCTTACAAAGGAACTTCCAATTGTAGCAAAAAACATTGTTAAATTACATTAATTTGACCTTCTAGATGAAGGTCATTTACCAGTAAAGGTCAAAATCAATTTGGTCTACATAAAGGTCTTGCCCTAAGGATTATTATGTTCAAGTGAGAAGACAATCCATTCCCAAATAAGAAATAAATAGCAAATTATAGCAAATATCAAGCAAAATTCAAATTTTTGACTTTGAAGGTCAAAGTCAGTCTGATTGAAACTTGAAGGTCTTGTCCAAAGGGTTGTTGCTTCCAAGTTTAACCCAATACATTGTTAAATAAAAAAATTGTGACCAATGTTTAAATATTCGAAACGCAAGTGAGCATCAGCAACGGCAACAGCAAGGTCCAGTGAACATCAACCATAATGACTGTAGCAAAGCTGATTGTCAAGCTATAAAGGGTAAAGATTTCATCAAAATAGGGTATGTAAGTCTCGTCATGTGACTAGCGAGATATCACAATATTTTGCACTTCTAGGTACAAACAAATATCAACAACATTGCTTATCTATATTGGGTAATACATGTATGCCGGTTGGAAAGTATAACTTACACGGAAAAGCATAGGATATGTGGAAATTGGCAGAATTTTTGGTTTGTAATGAAATGCAAATGGTTTTATCTTGTGAACAAGTATCAATGTGGGTGTGTCATTACAAGTATCAATGTGGGTGTGTCATTACGAATTCAGTTTACCGGAAAAAAAATTGTAATATTTTCATTTCCATTTAAATCTAATAAATTTGTTACATTTGCATCTGACTTCATACTGGTGAATTTGATTTTAACAATTTTCTATAGCGCTACCTGATTATCTCTCAGAAGTAAAATTTTATAATGTTTAGAAATTTCGGACAGCGCATATTTCGGATAAAACGTGTCAATATGATTATCAGTTTATTTTAGTTGAATATATTTTCTTCTAAGTGAAAATATTATTGTTTATTATTATTATCTGTATAAAGCACAAACAGTCAAGCTGTATATAACCAATTTAAATAAATTGTCATAAAATTCAACGAAATATTTTGCTCCTGTAGATACTTAGACTGAGGAAAGTGGTGAGATGAAAGACGTCAGTATCCGATGTAAATACACATGCATGCTCTGCTGTAAAATCGTGTAAGAAATATATACTTAAAGCTACTTAAACTACATTAATAGAAAATAAATAATCTTGTATAACATAATGTTCTCGTTTTTGTAAATAATTAGAGTGTAGCTAAATAAACAAACAGTATGGCATATGTACTTAATTCATGTTAAATACTGTTTAAAGTATTTTTCTCAAGTAAGTGGGTCATATTTTTTTAGTTAAATCATGTTCAGTAAATGGTTAAAAGAACTTATAGTCACTATCACATTTTTAAAGATCAGTTGTCAAAGCAAATCTACAAAAACTAGGACACCAAGAAGTGTTTCATCCTTTTCAAGATAATTTTCTATTCATGGCAATATGAAAATGATTGAAATTTATAGCTGACCACTTATTATTGCTTTCAACTCATGATAAATTTTCTTTATATGCAGGTATGTTATTTCATGGTTGGATCTTGAGAACTTGTCATGGCTCTTGATTTATTTTGGAGTGTTAACCATCAGATTAGAAACCAAATAGTGATACCACCTGACATAGTTGAAAGGAAATGTCCATACACAGTCTTGGAGTACATAGTGGTAGAGACATGGCAGTCCATTACAGATTTTAACTGAATTAAAGCTTCTTAAAGCTTCATGTCTTGTGTAAACTGTCTGACTGAATGTTTGTATTCTAATAAAAACTAAGGTTGAAGATATATGTCAGTGTAAAAATGTTAAACAAAATATCTGTCTTTGTTAGAAATAAATAACCTGTCTTTGTTAGAAATAAATAACCTGTCTTTGTTAGAAATAAATAACCTGTCATTTGTAACTTTGTATTAACTTAATTATTCAAAGATAATTTATCTTCTGCAAATGGCTGTCCAAAACAGTTTCAACCAGGCTTCATGTAGTTTCAAAACTAAGATAAATTTGTTATAGACTTGTTAGGTGACAAGAATGGTAACAAGAGGGCCATGATGGCCCTGAGGTCGCTCACCTGTATATAGGCCCCCGGAGCAAGGCCAGTTTAAACCCCAGGGCTTTTATTTGAACAAACTTGGAAGACACCCATTAGAAGATGTTTCATGATGTTAAGTTTTTACTACACACATATAATGAAAAACCCCGACAGGGTCAATTTTAACCTAAGGGCTTTTATTTGTACAAACTTGGTAGACACCTATAAGAAAATGTTTCATGCTTAACATCTTAGCTCTAGCTCATTGGGTTTTTTAAAAGAAGATTTTTTAAGTTTTTAATATACACATATAGTTAAAAACAATGATACCCCTGGGGCGGGGCCAGTTTTGACCTCAGGACTTTTATTTGAACAAACTTTGTAGACACTTACTAGAAGATGTTTCGTGCTTAATATCTAAACTGTAGCTATTTGGGTTCTATCAAAGAAGATTTTTAAGTTTTTTCACTGTGAAAAATATACTGATATACGGGAATATACGGTCCCGTATTTTTGACATATACGGGCGTGTACGGGATGTATTTGTCGAATATACGGACCAAGTATACGAGTCCGTATAGGGAACACCGGGTATACGGGAAGTCCGTATATGCATCAGGCATATACGGAATTCCGTATTTGCACAATATACATGTACGTATATTTGTTCGTATGTTTGAAGTATACGGAGAATAAAATCCCGTATACGGACTTTATCAAGGTTGTTATCCCTAGTATACTATAAATATACCAAGGATATACGAGACCGTATTTTCTACATATACAGAGGATATACGGACTCGTATTTTCTACGTATACAGAGGATATACGGAACCGTATATTCTACATATACAGATGATATACGGAATCGTATTTTACACATATACAGATGATATACAGAATCGTATTTTCTACATAAACAGAAGATATACGAATCGTATTTTCTACATATACGGGGGATATACGGAATCGTATTTTCAATATATACAGGGGATATAAGGAATTGCATTTTTTAGTTGTACACAGGGTATACAGAACTGTATTATCGAGATAAAAGAAGGTACAGATTCTATCAAAAGCATGCATTTACATATAAGTAACACGTATACATGACCGAAATGCAGGCTTGTACAATAGAACATGTTTGATTACACATTGTGAATTGGAACTATAAAGACATATGCTTTAGAACTTAATCTTCACAATTGAAT
>NW_026857265.1:0-47500 GCF_026571515.1 Ruditapes philippinarum
AAAGCTCAGGATTTTATTAAACGTGTCCTCATTTCGATCGCAGGTAAGCATGTCCTTGTACATATCGCATGCTATGTCGAAAATACCACCAAATGAAGGACATGATGGGTACGGGCTCATATATTTTGAGCTTTGGTGGATGTTCTTGTCATTTTTCATATGGAATATGACAATGCCAACATTATCAGAAGCTGAAACAGAAGTGTTTAAGGTGATATACTTTATTACCAAAGCCTCTGTATTATGTAATGTACAGCAGTTTAGATCAGTAGATCCCAACTAAGAATACTATGATCTGATAAAAGATTATATGAAACACTTTAGTTTATGGTTATACTAATGAGAAGTATTAACAAATGGTTGCTGGTTCGATCCTCGGGCGGCACGTAATTTTTTCTGTCATTATTTACCGTGTATATTCAGTAACGACGGAATGTGAAAAAACGCACGATTCGTGAAAAATGTAATGTTAATTGTGCAATAAATGGTGGATACCTGACAGGATTTCCAATGCGGTAAGTAAACTGGCCAATATACTTTTTACTTTACCAAACTGAAAAAAGAATAGCCGCATACGCCTGGGAAGACATGTTCTTTAACCCTCATCAAGATTATTTCCACGTATGTTTCGCCACCGTTTTGAATGCGATTTATTATACCGCATAATTTCGATTTCTGATAAGCAAGTGACATTTACTTAACTTCCGGTAACAGAGAAAAATGAAAGTAAGCTGATAACAAGTGATTAAAGCCGTTTTTACGAGGTAATGCCAATGTACGTGAATAGTGCTTCGCGGTAACGCCGGGAAATGTGATTTTTTCATATATGTTACCGAGTTATTACACAAATGCAACGTCATTAATCGGAGAGTATGAGCACTTGTCAAATACATTTTTGTTGGGCAACTCTAATAATATAATAATAATAATAATAATAATAATAATATCTTTATTTAAAGAAGGTTACACATTAACAATCATATATATATTATTTCCAATGTGGCCTTCTGAAATAGAAAACAGCAACAACAACAACAGGACTTGCATAGGTAGAAAAATGAATGTATAATATGTACTTTTTAGAATAATACAACTCATATACTTTCGACAGACACTCAACAATTTGTTTAAACATATACGTATTGCATCATTCGTTCGTTCGTTCATTCGTTCGTTCATATATTTATTCATTCATTCATTCATTCATTCATTCATTCATTCACTCACTCATTCATTCATTCATATGAACTCTAATTCATTTTATACAGAATTTATGTTAGTTTGATTCCATAGAAAAAAGACAGTCTCTAATCACAGAGCTATAAGCTTCGTAACATAAGTTTTTTTTAAGTGAGTACTAAGCAATGCTTGCAAGGTAACAACTGGCCTGGGTTTGAACCGTTTATCATTAATAACAATTTCTCAGTATCTATTGAGATATTAGCTATGAAAGTGTGCTAGGTTAAATCATATAAACTTTCATTGTTCTCACTCTTTATTAATTATTTGACATATTAAAGTGCACTTTTAGACATTCATGGCATGGATAAATAGAATCATCCAGAAACACATCCATATACATGTACATCACCCTTTACCTGCTTAATTTATGAAATGGTTTTGCTCAGCTGTGAAATTATATAAGTTCATTTAAAGTCTGAGGGGTTGCTATAAAATAGTTAATGTATTTGTACAAATGAGCATTTGTACAAATGAGCTACCAGTGAGCAAACGGTCAGCATGTAAGGATGTGACCTGGCTCTGTACCGGTGGCCCATTTTTGAGTCATTAGTCCTGTTAGATTTGTAAACATTTATGCCTAGCACAACATTTTTTCAATGAAGATTCATATGTAATTTCCCATGCCAGTTAACATGAAATAAGAAACCCAAGAATGGGATAAATCTTATCCTAATGGTTATAATTTAGTTAACTTTAGCAGAGGGCAATAAAGTTATGCTATGTTTGAAATATTTACAAGTTTTGGTATTATAATTATAGTTTCTAAGTAAAATATCTGTTGAATAAAAGTTACTTTCTTATATAAGAGAAATCAATAAATTAAATAAATAATCCATTTTCAAAGAAGTATACCAGGCAAATTGCCACAACCAAATATTAGTTTTGCCTGGGTTTCACGTCACACCAACATAGTAAATGTCATATGAAGACTTACGATCAAGGCTCACTGGTGCATTATTCCAGGCATAAAATATGCAGACACTTCCCCGCTTGATTGTTTCTATTATTTTTATATTCAATTCATTTACAAAGAAATTTCATTGTTCTTATTTTCTACAAGATCAGAAGTGTTTGTTTGCAAATAATAATTTATTTCAAGAAACAATCATGATTTGATGTATTAAGTTACAAAATACAATCAAAATGTTGAAAGTTTGTCATAATCTAATTATCATAGATCTCTAAGTTACGAAGAAAATACATTGACAAGGTAGGTCGCAAAAAACTTGATTATATTCGCCGATAAAAGGCGTTAAACCTGTGTAATAATTCAGTACCATGTATGAAAAAAAAACATTTTTCGGCGTTACCGCGAAGCACGTACATCGGCGTGACCTCATAAATCGGCTTAAATCACATTTTATCAGCTTATTTTCAATTTTCTATTTCTCACTTGCCTACCTCTACAAAAAATTGAAATTATACGGCATTATATGCATTGTTGCACTAATAAGAGTAGTTAAAAGCCAAACTCGCACTCAAAACGGTGGCGAAGCCATCATTTTCACGAATGATCTTGAAAAGAAAGCAATACCGTGGATATAATCTTGATGAGGGTTAAAGAATAATTTCTTCGCAACCGTATGCGGGTATTCCTTTCTTCAGCTTGGTTAAATGAAAAATACATTGGCTAGTTTTATTTACCGAGTAGGAAATCATGCCGGGCATCCGCCATTTTCCGCACGATTCTGCGTTACTTTTTGCACGTATCGTGCGTTATTTTCATATTACGACGTTACAGGATATACACGGTTTAATTATATTGGAATTTTTGGAATTAAGTATAATGGCCGATTGGCTCTCACCGCAATTTCAGAAACTTTGTTAGATTAGTAGTCAGTCACTTGCGTAGAAGTTGGTAATTATATGTATTGGTAAGCTATCCAAGAAAGCCAGTGAGGTTGATCGGCCGCCGAGATATGTTAAATTCGGCGTTTACATTAAATGAGAATGGTTCAGATACATTATCATAAATGATAAACAACAGATACTGTCTTATTTTACTGACAGTGGTCATTAAAATACTTGTTATTACACGAAAACATTTAATGCTTACCTGTTATTTCCTCTGTAAGTTTGCTAATTAAAGGTGTAACACGTTCACCCTTCTGACATTCAAAAAGAGTAAGTACCAACTTTTCTGGATTTATTTGATCTCGTTTGCACCTTGTTAAAACCAACTTCGAGGAGTTCTGTTCAGCTTTTGACTTTAGCGTTTCTATGAATGATCCATCTACAAAGTTGCGACCCCATGGTCTGAACAACTGCACGTTACCTAGAACATAGGTGTTCGTTAACAATGTATATATAAATATATCTATAAATAATATTCATAAACGAATTGTCAAGGACAGACGGGTGGATGGACAGTGCGATAACGTAAAACATCTGGTAGAAGTCTTAGCGTATAAAATGAACATTAAAGCTCGACCAATATTTAATAACTTTACACAAAACAATAACGTGCAATATGTCATTTTCATAAATTTTTCACAGGTTTCATTTTTGAAAGGTTTTAATGCTGAATTGATTCTAAATATTCTAAACCTGTAAGTAATAGAAACGGAAATCTTAGCCTCGGGCTCTTTTATAGTATAACTAAATATTAAAGCGCGCGAAATGTCACAGAAATAATGGGAGGGGGGGGGGGGGGGGGAGATGTGTATGAGAACGGACAACTCAACTGGTAGAGCCGTGGAACGATATTCCGAGTGCCAATTCGAGTTCCGGTCAGGCTGCATTTTTTTTCTCCCAGTGGCAAAAACAGTTATTCCTTTTCGATCTTACAAAATAGGGCGCTTAACTCATCGGGCTGAAATTAAAGTTGGTAAGTACATACCAACTATCGGTCAATAAAGTCATCAAATGATAATATGCAGAAACCCGGTCAATATTAACCAGGGGCGGCGAGTAATCTATAGAGACTTAAGGAAACGTAATGTTCCAACTCTCTTCCCTTACCGCGCTACTCACGTAAAGGTTTTTTCCTATATCAAAATGTTGTAATTTATATGAAATGTTGGTTCGGATGCTGTTCCAGTTCTCGGGTTGCTAGTTACTATGCACTATCTCCCTGATGTTGTATTAATGATGATATGATATGATATAATATGTTTTATGAAAGTAACATGCATATCATACTTGCTAATTCAGTTTTATTCTGCTTGCTTTCCAGTTTCTCTAACAATGCTTTATAGCGGCCCTCAAGTTCGGTTTTCTCGGCTTCGAGTTTTTCGACATCATCGGTATGTTTCTTCGTTTCCAATTCTAAATCCCTTTTGACTGCCACCAACTCTTTGGCTTTACCTTCCGAAAGATCCTTTAGCAAATCGTTGAATCCTTCCTCAGGTTTTGAATTATGTTTGGCTTTTTCACTGTACTTTTCATGAGGATTTGGATCATCGTTTTGGGAAATCATTTCGTATTTGGTAAAACCATTTGTTTCCATTTGTTTAAGCTGTTGTTGAAGAATATTCTTTTCATTAATCAAACCGCTTTCCTTCTCGTTAAGTATATCAATCTGGTGACGCTGACTTTTACCGATTGCCTTTAGTTTACCAATCTCGAAATGAAGGGATTGGATTTTCTCATCATAATATGAACCTGAATTAGTCGCTTGTACAGGACTCTTTGCGGCCAGATATCTATAAATTGCGAACTTTTCTTTCTCTAAAGATTCGTTTCCTGAAAGGTCGTTCTCTACCAAGCCATTCACCAATGATTGTAACAATTTACCAACATTTTGCAAAGCTATATATTTGTGGTCAGTAACACTCTCCTGCGAACAAAATGATAAAAGTTAAAACAATAATCATAGCTGTTTTGTAAAATATTTACGGATTTAGGAAATAATATTGCATGTAATATCATTCCTTAGCAACCGCCATAGGTATGAGTTCAGTCAAATTGTCGTATGCAGATAATTCAAGTTCAATAATTCGCGCACACTATATTCCGCGCGCAAGCTTACATACATAAATAGTCATAAATTAAAACTATACATTGATAAAACTTTGTAAAAGGTTACGCCGGATTTTTGTAATGTTTCATTTTTATTTAATTTTTGTAATGTTTTATTAGAAATGACTTTATTACAAACAAGAAAATACATAAATTGGATACAATCTTACTTCAATTGACAGTAAAAGTTGTGATGCTATGTCAGAAACGGTCTGGATTTGGTCTTTACTCGTATTTCCAACGTCTTCGCATGTATCTGAAATTATCAATAAGGACACATTTTTTTTTCACTGAAAATATTAAAAAAATTTGTACAGAATATTTATCTACTGACAAATTGACTAGAAAAAGACATACCTAATTTAGCGGTTGAAAATCATTCGTATATTGACTTATACATTAGCTTATTTGTTTAACAATTGAAAAAAAGCATATAATTTTTCAACTTGAACAATTTAACGTTACTAACAAATAATGAAATAAAATTTTGAACTAAATTGTGATGAAATAATGTTTAAATATATTTTATTCTTTTTCATGCTAAAATGAAATCACGCTATATAAACTTTAAACTTTTTGATGTTCACGCATTTGAAAAAAAGTTTCAATTGTTTTTCGGAAATATGTTTTCAATAAATCTCAATAATGCTTGAAAAGCATTAAATCTATTTGCTCATATTTTATCTACCAAACACTTAACAAATATATTGTATCAGCTATAACATTAACAAAATGACGCTTTAACAACTCTACTCTGAAAAGACTTAAAACGGGTCGAAAAGGTAATATTTCTGATAAAATCTACTCCAGTAAACAACTTGCCATTTTGTGACTCTTGTTTCTTTTCTAGGTGCAAAAGAAGCATCTGGCTGACAGCTTGCATCGAATCTATAGATTTCGCCAGTCCAGTTACAGAATGGTCGATGTCACTCATCTGTTTCTGTTAGAATGATATTAAATATAGCTAGTAATTAAAAAAAATCCCTTTATCTCTGCATTATTATAATATTAAGAATAATACCGGAAATATGCTTAATATATACCAAAAATCACGTTGTTCACTGTTCAATTTAGGTCATTGATGACTCGCATATTTCATGTACACAATAAAAGCCGATGTGCAAATACAATAAATGCGATAACAATATCATATGTTCACAATGTACTTTCAAGATTTCATACGATCTTATTGTGCCTTAAGCGGCCAATGAGCTAGAAACTTGGTAACTGCCCAAGTCATCTATTAAATCGTATTTTGGGGGTGTGATTCCGTGCTATCGTATAGTCCTATTACACTTTAGCCCTTAATTAATTAAACCAACATATCTAAATGCATGATAAATAGATGAAAAATCGCAAGTACGATGCGAAAACGTTATCTCTCATTCACGCATCGAATTTTAGCTACATGTTTAACAGTCAATATACTACGTTTAGTTATAACATCGTTTAAATGTTTCAGCTGCATCTAGTTCTGGCTTCCAAAACTTTATATGCCGCTTTTTTAATATATTTCTTTCGTCTGATGCGACAGGTACACGTCCTGTCACATTATAAAACCGGGAACGCTGAAGAACTTAAGCTAAGCAGCATCCTATATTTCAGATATATGTTACGATATATTATCTTAAATAAACACGCAAAATACTGGTATTATATAAACATTTGAAGCCTTCTTTATTATTCATGAAATATCGCTAATATCTATTAGTTCATACCTGCAAATCTTCTACCATTTCCAGCATAGTCTGTTCTGGTAGATTTGATACTCTACCTCCCATGTTTATTTATTCACGGATAATTACAACTTACTAACTTGGCAGCAACTGTCAATATATACGATTAGGAATATATTACGAACAAAACTAAATGTTTCTTGAATATTAAACTTATGGGTTTATACGTTTATGTACTAATCTATTTTTATCATTACATTTATATTACTATTTTATCATTATCACAACATTATGAGAAAGATATACCACTTAATGTAACATTCCATTTTATTTTGGTTTTATTTGATATGTTAAGAAATTTAATCTTATTGCTACAGCCGAAATGTTTAATGCAAAAGAATCGACAATAATCTTATTAATAAATAATAACGAAAAGAGAAAGAAATTATATTACCTTTGCATTTCACTTTCTGCGTATATTCTTTATGATAAATTACTTTCGCTTTTATACCACAATGCGGAGATTCCCGTCGTACTACAGCTGCAGAATGTGAAGTTCATTATTTACCTCACCGCGTAATTGTACTACTTTCGGTTTGAAACTAGTACGGGTTTCCCCGTAAACATTTTATAACGATTAGTCATATATCAGTTGCGGATCAAGCATTTAAACTCCGATATAGTTTTACTTTACGATTCAATGAATTAAACTGTTAAACGTAACAAGTTATTTGATAAGTTTACAGTTATCAAAGAATAAAAACAGCGTTAAACTTTATAAAATCTCGTTCACATTTGGTAGACTTAATTTAAAATATTAACAAATGTTTTGCACTAGGAACACAAAATCATATAATATAAACTTCAGAATTAAGAAACTGTAAATGCATTGTTACAAGTAAATGATCAATATTATTTTTTGTCCAATCACATTGCAGTATTTTTCAAATTTCTGCTAAGTCTAACTTTGGTTAATGTGTACTAACTAAATAAAATTTACTTAATCTGTCGTACCAGTCTAACAAATTTCAATAATGAGGAGTGAGATCCTGAATTGTAAAATATCTGGGTAAGCAAAACAATGCCAACATTAAAAAATTAAGCGAGGTCAGATGTTCTAAATGTGATGATTGTAACAATCAATTAATTTATTACACAGATAATACATGTTGGGCACGCAGAAACATTGATTACATAGTAACTTTTTATATCCTTTTAACTCTAAGAAAAATGTCTATGATAAATGTCTATTTAAACTTTATATTTTCTAGAAAAAGTAACCAAAACATTATTTTCTTTCAGTCAATAATAATGAACTGCATTAACAGTCATTAATAATCAACATTATTTTTTGTCTAATCACATTGCAGTATTTTTCAAATTTCTGCTTAGTCTAACTTTGGTTAATGTGAACTAACTAATAAAATTTACTTAATCTGTCGTCTAACCAGTCTAACAAATTTCAATAATGCATTATATTAGGGAGGAGTTAGAGGTGTGGTTTGTACTATGAATTGTAAAATATCTAGGTTTTCAAAACAATGCCAACATTACTTTTTAAAGGTCAGGTGTTTCTAAATGTGAGGATACAATCAAATTTATTACACAGATAATACATGTGGGGCACGCAGAAACATTGATTACATAGTAACTTTTTTATATTCTTTTAACTCTAAGAAAAATGTCTGCTATAAATTGCTGACTGTTTTAAACTTTATATTTTCCAAAGGGGCGGAGCTGAAATGCCTTGTTTTTGGTTGAAAAAAAATAATTTAATGTTTAATAATACACATTATCTTGACCAATTATTTTTGTTAATATGTATTATTAAACACTATAACCTATACTTAAAGAAGAGTTCAACCAATGTCTCTGCCTCGGAAAGGCCTATAGGTTGTAAATTGCAAATTAAATCTCGGTCCGACCTTAACAAAAATCATTTTAATCCTATTTGTATCGTTCAATGACAAAAAAGCCCGGTGTCGATGATTTGTATTAATATATTCCTCTACTTGCATTCATTCTGAAGGGATGTTCTATAAATACAGCTCTTCTCTGTATTATAATTGCTTCCATCAATTTAATTAACCTTTTACCCCATCAGCATATTGTGAAAAATGACCGTCTTCATACTACTATGAAACTATGGAAAATGCTTCAATACTGATGAAACTTGGCACAAATGTTGACTGGACCATAGCCTCTATAACAGCATGCTCAATCGTAAATTTTCTGTTACCATGGCAACGGGGGACGTCTCAAAATTGCGAAAAATCACTATTTTGCATTGTTTTTTTCCCATCAAAACTGATTTCAAAGTGCTGCAACTTCTCAATGAATTATAAGATAGAGTAAAGTAAAAGACTTTTCAGCGTCACTAGTTACCCTAAGATCGACCTGAGGCCATTTTAAGCCTGTCACATGTCCAAAATTTTCTTGGCGATGAGGGGGACTGTCGCCCCCCTTCAAACCCCCCCCCCAAACAAAAGGGGACACACCCCCCTTCTGGCAACCCCCTGATGTACTATTTTGATGCGGGGCCGCGCCGAAAAAGTGGTCACTTTTTTAACAACATTTCCAAAATGAAAAACAGTGTTTGGGGCCTAAATAGGGCATTTTTTCACCGTTTGAGGCCCCAAAAGGGGGGAGCAAAATGCCCTCAAAACACACTTATATAAGGGAATAGGTTAACAAAAAATTATGAAAAACCTTGGAATTACCCAAAACTTGTTTTTCCATGTTAACACGTGCCCTTACACTTAATTTTGGTGAAAAATGTTGTTTTGTGACATTTTTTATTTTTTTGATTAACAAAAAATTATGAAAAACCTTGGAATTACCCAAAAACTAGTTTTTCCATGTTAACACGTGCTCTTACACTTAATTTTGGTGGAAAATTGTTGTTTTTTTGTGACATTTTTTTTAATTAACCTTTTACCCCATGAGCATATTGTAAAAAATGACCGATTTCATTGAAAAGCCTCCTGTTACAAGTTCAAACTGCTATGAAACTTAGTTACCCTAAGATCGACCTGAGGCCATTTTTAGCCTGTCACATGTCAAAAATTTTCTTGGCGATGAGGGGGACTGCCGCCCCCTTCAAACCCCCCAAACAGAAGGGGGCACATCGCCCTTCTGGCAACCCCCTGATGTACTATTTTGATGCGGGCCGCGCCGAAAAAGTGGTCACTTTTTTAACAACATTTCCCAGATGAAAAACAGTGTTTGGGGCCTAAATAGGACATTTTTGAGGCCCCAAAAAGGGGGGGTGTGTGTGCAAAAAGCCGTCAAAACACGCTTATATAAGGGAAAAGGTTAATATATTATTGATGCTATTTAGAGAAATGCATTGGACAGTTGACCGTTCCAAACATTTTAGTTTTATAACCTTAGTCAGATTTATCTAAATTAAATAATGAGATATGAGTTTATGTGTTGCTGTTTTTTAACACATATTCTCTTTCATAGTTATCTGATTTTGATAACTTTAGGGTCAACATTATTTCGGTTGCAATCGACATCTGTTGTAGTTCTGTTTAATGTTGATTCCCATATCATGCTGCGATAACGGCAGTTATAGAAACAAATATAAAATTGCTTATTACAACGAACGCAGTTCCCATATTAATTCTTTGTTCATACATTGGAGGATTTTATTTCCGATGAAATGTTTAAAGTACAGCTCGTATTCGCTATTCCTTTCATTATCTGTTTACATCAATATTGACAAATAGGGGTGTCGATAATTCTTATATAATCGCCTAAATCTTTAACCATCCAAATAATTACTCATTCTTAAGCGTTCAGAGTAATAGCGTAGTGGTTGAGTCTTGGCTTCGTCAGTGTAGAGACCCTGGTTCGATTCCTGGAAAAGGCATTTTTTTCTTTTCATATTTTTGTTTTTTATTTTTTTTTTTTCAACGATCTGGATTTTAATTCCTCGTGAACCTATTTCATACAATACTATTTGAGAACATTTAGTACGCGTTCGCTTTTGACAGGTAGATAGAGGCAGTACGCACATCCGTGATTAGAGTGATAAATGAGGAAATTGTTAAAAAATGTAGCAAATTGAATTCAGAGTTTTAAATAGATTTAAATTGACAATACTATTCAATCTGTTCATTGACTGTTACAATCAAATACATTCAATTTTGATAAACCGTTATCAGCTTAAAAATTATAAATCACAGGTTTATAAAAGAGAATATGAACATGTTTTTGAAAGTAAAACCATAAAAAATGCACAATTGCAGATTTGAACTTAAAAAAAAACAACATTTTATTAACTTTCCATTCAAAATCTGAACTCTCTAAACCACTACGCTACTCGGATTTACGTGACCATATCCATTTTTATTCTTGTATATTGCAATAAAAATGCAAAGTGTAATAACTGAATAACTTGCAAAACCCATTATATCATAATGGTACGACCGATTAATGTAAATGTTATCGTGTTTGACTTATAGTAGACTGTTATTGTTTTACAATGTTTGTTTTCTATATTAGGAAATTCTTTCTACAGCAAATACATCTATAACTGGCATTTAATTCACAACGAGGCAAGTCTAACATGTACTTCCTATTAAACAAATGGTATGCAAGTGAATGCAACAAACAATAAAAGATTGATTTCAATACTTTATTCGTAAGCGGTGATACAAAGTTAATTTTATCAGTATACAGTGTTATTTCTCTATGCGAATAAAGTGGTTATATCGCCGTTTCTTTATGCATTTGTGTATAAAATAATCAGTTTAAATATTTTTACTGATTATAAAAATCATACAAAAATGAAGCAACGAGTTTGTTTGTTGTTTTTTCTTCTTAATCATGGATTGACATATCCTCGTTAAACAAAATTGTTTATTAATTATATTAATTATTTTTTGTCAAGCCATATTTGTCGATTATTCATTTTTCTTACCCTTTCAAACTTTTTTTATAGACAGATAAATATCAAAGCATAAACCATTAATATACATGCATGCTTATAACAAACGGAACTAAATGACGAGCAATACATATTAAGATGAATATCAGAAACTGTATAATAAAATTCTTTTCGCTTTCATATGGTCATACTTGGAGAGTTTTATTGAAAATAAGTGTGTAATAAGATGTTCCCAAGTAAAATATCCAACAGCAATATTTGGAGTAAAGTGATGATTTGGACATGTACATGTTTCCAAATAAATAACAATTTATTCTCCCAAGGCATCAAACATGAAAGAAACACGAGATATGTATACAACAATCATAAATATTAACAGCAGTAAATAGCAACTAAATGAAAACGATGACAATGCCTCTTCAATAAAAATTTACATATCGTAAGTACTTTGGTTTGATTTAATAATGATCCCAACATATATATTTTGTCCAAACACATCCAGTATACGTTACACCTTTTTAAGTGGAAACAAACAATGTTTTTGTTTGTCACTTTTTTGAAGTTTCGAACGCTTCTTTATCTACAGATGTACACTTGTACAATAAAGTAGAAAGATGTTCCGGAGAAGTAGAATGTTTAAAACCTCATTGATTTACATTTGGACAAAAATGTTCATTAAATCGAAAAATCAGAAGAACAATGTTTTTACTAGTCCTTTTGCATACTGAGTAAATCGATTGATTATAATACAAGGAAATGTTGCAACAGAAAGAGGTACCCAAATACGAACAGAACATTCTATATGGTATCAAAGGGAATCATAAAATACAAAACATAACATGAAGTAACATGAAGGAATATAAAGAAAAATACAAAAACTGATACACTTCAAAGGCGATGTGCAATATTTATAGGTTATTTTACATTGAAGTTTAGAATGCATGACTATATTAAGATGACTGTTACTAAAGCAATTTCGCATGGTATGCTGTCTATGAGCTTCTAAAGTAGCCCTGCTTGAACAGGAAAAACAGTAATTGTCACATAAATCAATGTACAATATAGATATAAATATATTTATACTATAGTGATCCATACATGCGAAAATGTGTACCATGAATAAGTAGCTCATTCAAACGTAGTGACTTTTTATAAATATTTTAAACGTCATAAAAGTATACATTAAAAAGGAACATTTTAAAAAGAAGAATTGTGACAAAGATATGCATGTTAAAACAATAGTTTCGTTACCAGTTTAATACAATTTTCCATAATCAATAACATATATTAAAAAAACTAATACCCAAAGACATATTCGCGTAAGTCAAATTTCTCATCGGAATTTTGTTTGACCTCTCATATAAGTAAATATTGGTAATTGTAACATCTTTTTATTTTACAAGTATTCCATCATTTTAATTTCATACAAATTGATGATTGAGAAATTACTTTGCTATGAGATATATAATTTTCTTACGATTTATTATGACATTGTGATTATCGAATATGATAATAATTACTGCAACAATAACTATCTACATGTAATAACATAACAAAATAATATTTGATACAAAAGCAAACAATACATCAACTTCTATTCTGATAAGTTTAGGGCGGATGATCACCTGACATTTGTTTACTGTACTATTGGGTCGTCGCTTATGATGTTTGTTAATAATCAAATATATTTTTCAATAATTAAATAATAAACATATACCATTTTCCAAGCAAATATGTTCCGATTCCAAAGGCTCGTTTTTTTTCTAACTTTTCCCGAAATTATTGCAGATTGGGACACATATTTTCATCATTACATCGCCAAGTAGAACACATTTTGGCATAATGAGGAAAGTATAAGAGTTATAATTACACCCAATTGAATCCTGGAACATGGTTTATGTTTTATTGTTCAATTTTTGAAAACATATAACGAACACACATCAGCAAATATCATTAATTGTGACCCAATATTACCTTAAACAAATGCCACGTGATCACACTACCTAAAACTTGCAATATGGAATTATGAAATTGTATAATATTCAGCAAGTTGTTATTTTGATACAAATATTATTTTGTGAAATACATCACATAAAACTTTGAAGAAACTTATAATAATAATTTCAGCTCAAATATTCATTTAGATTTTAGAATGTCATAACAAGGTTTCGATAATGTCTTGACTATCATCAAACGAAACTTTTAACCTGGGACATTACTTTAACAATTGGTGAAGCATTAATAGTTGCTTACTAACTAAAAAGAGTAGATTTTAAGGTACATGTGTAACGATTAGAAAAAAATAAATTTTGACAAAATCTATTTCTTTTTTTAAACTTTCTTCTACGAGGACAGTAAACATTTCACTAACACTTTCCCATGCAAAATATTCATTTAACTATGCCATTTAAATAGGCATAAAACAACTATGCACATAATGACTGTGTATAACATTCAAACTTTGTTTATTCAAACTTTGTTTATCAAAAATAATGAAGCTCGGAGCTTACACATACTTTCATGAATGGATGATATGTACACGAATTAAAGTCCTTTGAAAAATGGAATGTATAACAATCAAATTTGTATAATTACAGTGCACTAAATCATTTGCAGTTGATCTGCTATACTTTTATTGAAATGTCAATGAATAAATCACTTATATCACAATCAAATGAAATTATTCAATTTACATTGCAAATGTTCTTAAAGTACGATATTGTCATAAAAATTACAACCATTCATCGTAAGAGCGCCAAACAAACCCTAACACTTAAGCGCTGTAACTTTATTTTATAACTTTAATTATCTTTAAATATACAAACATTTTATAACACTGTTCATGTAAACCGCTTTGAACCGTCAAATTAGCACACAGGCAGCATATATAATGAACAAAAACACATAAAAAGGAGTTCATCAAAGCATGATAAATATCACTAAACAATTTCACCAAACAATGAAACAACGTTTTAAAGCGTCGCCTAGCTAATTAGCATCACGTGACACATTAAGCCACTAAAGTTTTTCCTTAACCATTTTTTAAATGATTTATTAAGAAGTTACAAGTCGTCCTTTAATCGCTTTGTACCCTCTCTCTTGATAAAATTGGTCAAACTGATGAAGTTAACTCGGTTCATGTCGCACTCGTACATTCCTTTCCCAGAAAGGAAGGCTAGGTCAAATATCCCTCCGAGATTTCTTAACTCCGGCTGTGTCAGAACACGATCACTGGCCTGGGATGGTAAAGCATGTATATCTTTGTGGTGAAATATCAAAACAGCCATCTTCTGTGTCACTAAACAATGTATGAAAAAATAATTAGATATATCTTAATGAATAGGCTCTTTTTGTTATACATCTTTATACATACAATATAAATAAAGCAATTAAGATTATAACTAATGAATCAATCCAACGTTTTTATCAGAATGCTTTCAATGAGGGGTCTATTATCTATACCAAAATACACAGAAAAAAATGTTGATCAATATTTGGAGCTACCAATATAATATCATAACATTATAGTCCAATTTCATTAATTTTGAGGACAAATTAAAGAATTTCTTGTGCTCGATTTTTGCCTGCCATAATGTCTTACAATTAAGTCCTTGAACTGTGGTGGTAACAGCAGTGCCAAGTCGAGAAGCTTGGATACATAAAATGAGAAGAGGGATATCTGAAATGATGTCTGATGGTTTAGCACAATCAATGATGTCCATATCAACACTCTCTTCTACATCAAATTTGCTCTTTAACACACATTTTAGCTCGTCTTCGACACTTGACAACAGACCAACACCACTTTGGCAATACAACTGAACTGTATAATAAAATTATATGTTTAAACAATTCGAATTTCTATCTATATGAACACTGTAAACAGAAAATTTATGTTTGCGTTACAAAACAATTCTATACTTTGCTATTTATAATAATGCACATAAATTTACATTGGTTGGTACGCTCCATTATCATATCATATAATTAACATCAACAATGTATCCCCTAAAAGTTCCCTTTGATTTAAAATGTATCTTTAAAATATTTTACTTGTGAGTAAATGTCGGACACTTAAAGTTTTTATAAGAATCATTTTTGTTTGAGTCTTTTTATTTCTCATTTTGAGATTAAAATAAACAAACCTTCCAAAATGCTGGAAAATCAACTATACAAATCTATGCAACTTTAGATACTTTCTTCTTTGAAATATTTACACAAAGATGCGAATCGTGCAGTATTTTTAAGGTTAACATCATAAAAATGTCTAAAAAGTAAATTGAATACTTTGTTTAAAATATAAAGTCGTTAAGCAGGTTGCGGACGTGATAAACCGGAGAATATATAGCCTTTGAAAATCGGCATATCCTTCGGTTCGCGGATAGGATCATAAAAGTCTTATTCCGGCTTTGTACCTCTGCACATACCATTAGCAACTAATACTAGTAAATTATAAGTTATACATGTTGCTGACGGGGGATTTACATGGGAATATAGCGTAAATGTGATAAATATGACCCGATGCGCTAGCCGTGGTTTATATTTATGTCAGCAAGGTTATACTATCCGTTTATCCAAAAGAAACATGCATAATTAATTTATAATAACACAAATTGTTACTGACGACAGCGCACGTTAGGCCTTTAACGGCTACGGCTATTGCTCATAAAATAAAAGATATAAAGTTATCATAACTGTGTAACTTATAACTATTATTTGAAGTTATGAAATTTGAATCGAGAAATATGTCATAAAGAAGAAAGTACAATTACAGGTTTTTATGCAAACAAGTAGGTAATCGTCTCTGATCTAGAAAACTATATTACTAGTATATGTGCGAATTCCGTTCTTCGTGGTCTAAACGGCACCGTAACCCAATCAATATTCGACAAATGTATTTGCATTATAATTATAATCAATATTATAAATGCATATATCATTTTTCTTTATTAAGTATCAATTAAAAGTAAATTAACAAATTCACCGCATGTATAAACACACAAAATAAAAATTCCTACTTCAGTGATCAAACTGATACTTCTTATACAATGATTATAATGCACGTATTACCTTGAATTATTTTTCGGCTCTTTATCGCTTCAAGCTCTCTCCTAACGTTCTCATACTCTGCTGTCCGCCTTTTAAGATCGTCAATAAGCTTCAATTTGCCGGCATTAAGCTGTTTTATTTCTATGTCTCGTGATTGCTTAATACTTTCCTCCTGATCAAGTCGTTTCCTAAGATTACTCTCTGTCCTTTGATGTTTCTCCTTGAGGGTATTTTCCATATCTTTAAAATTCGATATTTCAATTGCATGAGCTTCTTTTTGTTTTCTAAAATCCTCTGTCATGTTCTTCTGCGTTTCTTCTGCTTGTATCGTTCTTTCTTTAAGGTCATGTTCTTTGTCTTGTAATTCATGTTTCAGCTTTTCTGTTTCATTGAGACGTGCCTTAAGCTTTGCATTAAATTCTAGTCTTACCATATCCATTTGCCTTTCCAACCTTTCCCTGTCACTTTCTAACTTATCAATTTTAGTTTCAAATTCAGTTTTTTGGTCTACAAAACGTTTATTCAGAGTTTTTATTTCCATTTGTAATCGATGATTTTCTGTTTCAAAAGATATAATTTTCTGTTCCATATGGACAATTCTTTCATCCCTGTCCTTAATATTCAAAATCAATTGTTCATTTGTTTTCGCTGTTTTCTTGAGTTGCTCATCCTGACTTGAAATTTTTTCATTTTTTTCTTTAATAATAGTTTGATGTGCCAAATCATTTTCATTCATTGTTGACTGTAATTTAGCATTTTCTTTTGAAAGTACTTCATAAGCTGTGCAATTATTGATAAACTTGTCATTGAGTTTGCTTAATTCACGATCCAGACGTTCTCTTTCCTCTTTTTCGATTTCTTTTTCTTTTACGAGCAAAGCCGAATCGATCTCATATTTCTTTTCTATATTTGTCAAGGCATCAAGTCTGATGTTCCATCTACTAATCTCCTGCTTTTTTTCTTCTACTTCTTTTACCAAAATTTCATTTTCCGCCTCTAGCTTTCCCTTCTCTGCATGCACTCTTTTAATCTCGTTTGCCATTTCTTTCAATTTGCTTTCAAAATCACTAGTCTTATCTTTACATTTCTGATCTGCAAAAGCTAGTTTTTCATTCAACACAATGATTTCATTCTTTCGTTTTTCAATTTCGTCAAGTAAATTTGATTTTTCACTGTTCCTGGTTTTAATATCTTCACAATACTCCATGTTTTGCATCGTCATTGATGACTTTAATTCAGCAATTTCTGTCAAATATGATCCATTAGTGTTTTTATAATTGCAACATTCATCTTTTAGTGCACTTAATTCACTATCCAGACGTTCTATTTTCTGCCTGGCAGTATCTTTTTCCCCTCTGAGCCATGACAAATCATTTTCATACTTAGCACACGTTTTTGCCAGGCCATCCATTTTGTCATGCTCTTCTTTTATCTCCTGCTTTTTTTCTGCTACTTCTTTCACCAAGAGATTATTGTTCGCCTCTAGTTTTACCTTCTCTGCATGTACTTCTTTAATCTCATTTGTCATTTCTTTCAGCTTGCTTTCACATTCACTAGCCTTATCTTTACATTTCTGATCTGCAAAAGCTAGTTGTTCCTTCAACACAATGATTTCATTCTTTCGTTTTTCAATTTCGTCAAGTAAACTTGATTTTTCACTGTCTCTGGTTTTAATATCTTTAACATGCTCCGTTTTTTGTATCGTCATTGATGACTTTAGTTCAGCAATTTCTGTCAAATATGATCCATTAGTGTTTTTATAATTGCAACATTCATCTTTTAGTGCACTTAATTCACTATCCAGACGTTCTATTTTCTCTCTGGCAGTATCTGTTTCCCCCCTGAGCCATGACAAATCATTTTCATACTTAGCACACGTTTTTGCCAGGCCATCCATTTTGTCATGCTCTTCTTTTATCTCCTGCTTTTTTTCTGCTACTTCTTTCACCAAAATTTCATTTTTCGCCTCTAGTTTTACCTTCTCTGCATGCACTTCTTTAATCTCATTTGTCATTTCTTTTAGCTTACTTTCACATTCACTAGTCTTATCTTTACATTTCTGATCTGCAAAAGCTAGTTGTTCCTTCAACGCAATGACTTCATTCTTTCGTTTTTCAATTTCGTCAAGTAAACTTGATTTTTCACTGTCTCTGGTTTTAATATCTTCACATTGCTCCGTTTTTTGCATCGTCATTGATGACTTAAGTTCAGCAATTTCTGTCAAATATGATCCATTAGTGTTTTTATAATTGCAACATTCATCTTTTAGTGCACTTAATTCACTTTCCAGACGTTCTATTTTCTGTCTGCCAGTATCTGTTTCCCCCCTGAGCCATGACAAATCATTTTCATACTTAGCACACGTTTTTGCCAGGCCATCGATTTTGTCGTGCTCTACTGTTATTTCCTGCTTTTGTTCTACAACTTCTTTTACCAAATGAATATTATTGGCCTCTAGCTTTCCTTTCTTTGTATGTAGTTCTTTAATCTCATTTGCCATTTTTTTCAGTTTGCTTTCAAATTCACTAGTCTTATCTTTACATTTCTGATCTGCAAAAGCTAGTTGTTCATTCAACACAATGATTTCATTTTTTCGTTTTTCAAGTTCGTCAAGTAAACATGATTTTTCATCAATGCCTAAAGCCGAATCATTCTCATATTTTGAAGTCATTTTCATCATACCATCAATAATGTTATTTAATCTTTCCAACTCATTAGTTTGTTTCCTCAAATTTAAAGTAAGTTCTTCATTTTCTTTTTTTCCTTTGTCTTTTTCTTCCAAAAGAAGCTTCGTGTCATGTTTAAATTCATGTAAGATGTCCTTGAATCGCATGCATAAATGTTTCAGGTCGTCATGACAAATATTCAATTCTTCATGCTTTTTAACTATAATGCCCAAAGTTTTATGATCTCCATGTAATGCACTGTATTCATCAGTTTCTCTTTTATCAATTTTTGTCTTAGGTCTCTCGTTCTTCTTGAAATCCAAACCCTGCTGACTTGACAAGTCGTTTTCAAAAACAGTTAGACTTGTGTAATTTTGACATTGTATTTCGGATATATTTGCATCGTTGTTGTCCGCCGCATCTTGATGTGAATGTGAGTATTGCTGTAAACATTGCTTAAATTGATTTTCCTGCTTCTTTAATTGCATACATACATCAGACAGTTCTTTAATTTCTTGATTTAAATGCTTGCCATTTAAATCTTGTATCTGACATCCTAAATCTTCCATCTGTTTAGTTACTTTTGTTCTGTATTCCTCGAAATTCCTTAGTTTTTCTTTATTGATTTTTTTCTGTTCGTTTTGACCAATGACAAGCTCGTCTATGTTGGCCTTCCGATTATCGACTTCTTGTTGTAAGAATTTTACTTTCTCCCTCAGTCTTTTGTTCTCCGTGATTATCTGTTTTATTTGTCCCTGCTTGTCATTACAATACGTATTGATGTCTCTATTCTTATATGTTTCGAATAATGATTCGTTAAAATCCTCAGGTATGTACTCAATCTCTTTATTTATTGAACTCGTCATATACCGAAGGAACTTTTCGAAATCGTTCACTGTCTTTTTCTTCTGACCTGAGGTTAATTCCTTAAATTATGTTTTCAAACAATAAAAATAGGCGAAATTACAAAAAATCAGAATAAATGTAGTAACGCGAAATAGCTTTAATATATCAAATCAAATTCAATCTAAATACAGAGAGATCTTAGATATAATCTGGAACATTTATCTCATATGTTTTACTACAATAACACTGATTAAAGAAAAATATGCATTTGTACAATTAACATTTTCTTCTACCATTAAATGAAATAATTCCGATGCCATTCAACAGAAACTCTTATGGCAAGAGGACCATGATCACTCACCGAAAATCATCTGCTAGAATATATCGTGATTCTTTAATTTAGCGTGACATTTAATGTCTTATGATTAATATATTTAAGAAGATGTCAACAACGAAATATTACAATTTGAAAGCTTGTGTAGAACACCAACAGCAACATACTCTTTGCAAAGACGTTTTGTTGGAATGGACTTTTAAAAGATATTTATTATATAAGTTTATCTATACAATTTAAGCGACACCATGGATCCAATGTATGACACTTGGAACATGATTTTTACACTTTTCAAACAGATCCACAAGACAATGATGCATGCCAAATATCTTTGCTGCGGGCAGCATTGTTTCAACGAAAAGACTTAATATCTTCGCTCCGATCTCAGTTTATAAACTAATTGACCCCCGGTCCCGAGCTTAGGGGCATCATTCATATAATTTCTGTTGAGGACCACAAATGATGCATGTCAATTATATATGTTCTGGCTGTCATTGGTTTGGATGAGTAGTTTTTTAAGACACAATGTCAATCTGCTGACTAATGGGCCCCACGACAGTCATGTTTGACTGTAGGGACATTATTTATAGAACTTATAGAGGTTTGATCGGCAACATGGCCAATCAAAATATCCAAGCTCTTTGCATTGCAGTTTGACCTAAAAACGTAAATATGTTGTTTTTTTATGTAAGTCTGAATAAGTTCAATCACCCGCGGTTTACATAATTGATATAAATTTTGTAGTAGAATACTAGGTGATGTTACAAGCCAGTTGTCTAAGTTCTAGGCTGTGGACTTTATCAGGAGATTTATTTTACATATTTCAGCTCTTGTGACTTACTTATGAACATCGCCGATACATTTTGGTAACTTTTTTCAAGTTTGGTCATAATCCACCTTGTGTATTACTAGGAGTTGTTAAAAGAAATTTGGGACAACGATATGCGACGACGGCGTACGCCGGACACATTCCAATCAGAAAAAACATCTCTGAGTACGCAGAATTTCGGTAAGCTAAACGGCAAATGTGGACATTTATATACATATAAAAAGGATAAATAACCAAAAACTGTACAAAAAAGAGTTATTATTCGTGCGCACTTCTCACATTTATCCACCTAGATGACGTTTTATGCCAGTTATCCTTCAAACAAAAAGATGAACATGGAAATATTAATAGGCAATGTAACTCCAAGTTAACATTTCATTCATGTGCACTAAAATACTCCTCTTCATTGAGATCTATCAATCTGAGAATTTTTAAGTTGATAATTCACACACTTAAAAGATTTTGTCCGAAGAAACATCGAGCATGAAAAATAACACAGGCAACAACTCAAAACCTATGACGTTTACTTATGCATTGAATACCTCCTGAATAACATCCAGGCTTCCGACAAAAATTAAGCATGAAACTAACAAGAAAGCCATGTTAGACCTGATTCGTTCACCAGAGGGTGTCTACAAAATCCAACGACTGAGAAGGAGATATTTCTGGTGGCCTTCTTGTTCAGCAAATCATTGTTACAGTAGCACTTTTTTGTAGAAGACTACCAAATGATTATTGCTGTAATGTTTTATAAGAATATATCAAGTTGTTTAGCGGATCGGAACTATTAAAGCAATTTTATACAGGTCCATCTAAGAATCATTCCCGTATATTTTCATCATTTTTAGCCAACAGACTGTGAAGAGGATATCGTCTAAAACTTCTTTTCTAAAACTCTGCGGCATCTTACTCAACAGACCGGAAACCATTTGAGCAGGTTTTATAAAAGACTTTCCTAATGGTTATTGCTGCAAATTAAGTTTCAATCAAAATCTACCAAGAGGTTAAAAAAGGGGATGTTTAAAGGGATTAAACTGGTGAGGCATCAAACCACATTTATATACATTATAATAAATGTATCTACAAAGATGTAAGTTATTTCAGTTTTATACCTCTGTTGTAATCAATAGCTGCAAAGCATTCCTTTGGCATTCTTGTATTCGCTCTTCTTCACTTTTGTCATTGGATGGATCATCATCTTGTTCAAAATATAATTTAGAATAATAAGCTTTTAAACATTACGCTCAACTATGGAATGGAATTGCAAATGTTTGTTTTTCTTGTTGCTGCTGCTGTTATTTTATGCTAAGTTAGAATTATTAATAAAGAATAGTTTGTTAATTTATTCAAGTTATTGGCAAATCGGCAATGAGCATTGTCTTCAGAAAATGGAATGTACATTAATTGAAATGTGATTGTTGATGAAAAAAGGGGCGCCGCTCTGGCTAGTAATCCCAAGCTGCCTCTTGATATAAGCTACCCAGATACTAATTTTGGCGTCAATAGGCAAAACGAACTCAATTTATTAAGCGGAAACTGAATTTCTATTTTAGCAACAGTGACCTTGATCTCAGACATCTGGGTAGCAATCTCAAGCTGCCTCTTGATAACAGCTACTCCTACACCAAGCTTGTTGTCAATAGGCAAAGCAAACTCAAGTTATTAAGCGTAAACTGAATTTCTATTTTTAGAAACAGTGACCTTTACCTTAATCACAGACACCTGGGTGGCAATCCCAAACTGCCTCTTGATATAGCTACCCACACACAATGTTTTGCGTCAATATGCCAAAGCAAACTCAAGTTATTGAGCGACAATCAAAAGTGTACGACCCGTCAAAAACGTTGAGCTCTTTCATAAAAAATGTAACGCAATATCTATGTATTTTATAATTATGTAAAACATTTGTTTTGCAGGAAATAATCAAAAGTCGATATTCATACAGTAGAGTACTGCATTACTATTATCATAAAAATAATTTTATGTGGTACAACTACATCGATAAACATCAATTTGAAAAATATCAGGATTTCACAATTGAGCCTTGTCTTGAATCCTTGCTTCGACTATAATTTAAGCTATTGAAGCTGGACGGCTAGAAATGTAAACAGATATGCAAGATTCTTAGGCATTGTAGTGCCGGTCCTAAAGAAATGAATTTCATTTTGTATTAATATGTTCAAAATTAAATGAAATTAAATCAAACTATATTAAGAGGTACTTGTGTACAGTCTGACTTTACGTCATTATGAAAACATTATAGCCCTCCTTCAAAACTTCGATCCTTCTTCGTTTCTGTCCATTTAGAAAGAATATGGAGTATATAACTGATATTTGGAAAGCCACATTAGCTTAATGTATAGAGCCTTGTCAAAAATGAGAGCCTAATATGTGAGAGGTCTGTGGTAAGATCCCTACTGTTGTTATTGTTTTAAACCTATCCTTTTTTTTATCTTTCTTCATTTTGCAGTATAACTTAAAAGCAATGGCCAAGTGTTTTGCAAAGTTGTCTATATATGACACAACTTGGAAACACTGTTTTGTCTCGTTTTGTATTGCATTTTACAGCTGTACAGTACTGAATCGACATTTATTATGTTTTAAATCCGTGTGCATTTTAAATATCTATTCCTAAGTCATGTCATTTAAAAAGAGTATCGATTTACCAAAATTTGGACAAAACGTATTACAAAATAAGATAACCAACGGAAAAAACAAGCATTTAGCTCCAATAAGAGCCAAAACCATATCCGAACTTGACTTGTAACTTTGGGTTAAATACTTTCACATGAGATTTCAACCTTATACACAACTAAGAGTGCGGAAACTGAAAATCTCAATTTTTTTCAAGCATTTAAGGGAGATAACTTTGTCCAAAAACCATCGATTTATGACCTAATTCAAACTTGACCTGCTTATTCCTATGATGTATCCATATGTCAAATTGAGTTGAGTGTGTACAACTGTTGGGGGAGATAATGAACTGAAACTGAAAATTTCACATTTTTTCAAAGTTCAAGAGGAATAACTATGTTGAAAATCATCGAACCATGACAATATGCGAAATTGACTTGCGTATGCCATGACATATCCGTACATTAAATTTGAGTTGAATGTGTACAACTGTTGCCAAGATGATGAGGGGAAACTGATGATGACAGTCAGACTGACGGAACAGGGTAACCCTACATGTCCCAGCCATTTTATGGCGGGGGAATAATGAAATAAAATAATACATTGTCTGACAATTAAACAATATTCTCGTTATTATCTTTGTTCATTGATATATATAATTATATATAATAACAACAATTTTAACAAATTTAAAATTAGATGCAAAACACGGCCTACATCGTTTAAAACTATCAAAGATCGTTCGAAATTTATATACTACTAGTATTTTACTAATTTACAGACTTTCAGTCAATTGTAATAGTGACTTCAGTTGTATGAATTTTTCACTTTGAATTATTTATGCTCTTTAAAATTCCATGTAGATCATATGGCATTTATTCAGCTTTATTGGTGGGTGGAAGACCTCGGGTGCCCTTCCGTGCATTATTTCAGGCAAACAGGCCTGAGTGGAGCCACCAACATTCTATAAGCTATCTAGATAGCTTCCTTACATTAAGAACCCAAAGTCTGTCAGGATTCGAACTCACAGCGGTGAGGGGCATGTAGTTTTGGAATCAATTTCTAATATCAAGATATGGTCATTCATTAACAAAGAAAAGTAATAAAATAACAGTTCTTTAACAAAGCTAATGCCCCATGTCTCTTCAGCTATGCTTCGGACATTGAACTTACAAAATGGAGATAATAACAAATTGGAAAGAAAAGAGCACAAGTCATTTGGCACTTATTTTCATAAATTTCAAGTTAAATTGTAACGGAAGTAATCACTTAACAAAAGTGCTATGATGAAAGGGCCATGGTGGCCCTTATTACGCTCATTTAACTATAAAAGCTCTAAATGAAAAGTGAAAAAGTCACTTGTTATATTGAAAATAAACTTTTGTTATGAAAGACACTGGTTACGTAGGAAAGTAAATGGTTGATAAGGGGGTCACTGCTTTCTAAGGAGAGTCATTGATAACAATGTAAGTCAGTAGTTGTAAGGGATAGTCAATGGGTATTTTAAAAGTCAATCAGTCTGGTAGATATGGAAACATGAAAGGTTTCTCTAGAAGTTACTGGTTGCTTTCGAAAAGTATTGACTGCTCTAAAAAGTTGATAAGAAAATTAATAAATGATATTGGATTCTAAAGGATGTCAGTGGATGCTATGTGAGTAGCTGTTGCTTTGGAAAGTCACAGAATGCTTCTGGTTGCAAATGGAATTCAATGATTGCTTTTTAAGACACAGTGGTTGATAAGGAAAGTACGAAAGTCAGGGGCTGATGAGGGACGTCAATGGTTACCATGGAAGTCAGTGGATGTTATGTTAAGTCACTTGTTGATATGCAATGTCAATGTTTGCTTTCAAATTCATTTGTTAGTTAGGAATGTCAATGGTTGCTCTTGGCAATATCCGGACAATTTCTGGCTATTCTATCACCTCTAGTGACTTTGACCTTGCAAATATTACCTGACTAAATGGTCCCTGTACACACCTTCAGTTTTTATCTGAACTATAACCTCTCTATGTGACCTTGACTTTGGTAGCAGGGACCTTGATTATGCGCGCAATACTTAGCCTCACACTCACAATGGTGAACATTTGTGCCAAGTTACATTAAAATCCCCCGATGACTGTAGAAGCTTTGCTCCGAACAAACATTTTTCAATGATCTCTAAGTGTGACTTTAACCTTTAACCTAGAGACAAAATCTGTATATTTCATCGTCATTTAGTGTCCTTGACCTTGCATTTATTAAGCTAAATTACAAGTACCAAAACCGAAGTTATGATAATGACCATTTGTGTTACAACCCCTCATGAAATGATGACTAAAAGGTTTGAATACACATTTACATACTTATATCTGAAATTGTATCCCTATGTGTCACCTAGCTGAAGGGACTTGGATTCTGCGCGCAGCACTCTGCCTTACAATGGTGAAAATTTGTGCGAAAATATATCGAAATCCTTCTGTGCATATAGACGTTTTGCTCCGAAAAAGGATTCTAAATGTGACCTTGACCTTTGATCTAGAGACCAGGTTCATGTGTACGACACTGCTCCTCTAGTGGTGAACATTTCTATGAAGTTTCATGAGAATCCCTCCATGCGTGTAGGAGATATGCGCTTGACAAAATCTCTATATTATCATTTTAGTGACATTGACCTTGCATATACTAACCAAAATTACATGTTTCATATTCGTAGTCATGATAAGAATCATTTGTGTTTTAATCCCTCAATAAATGATGACTAAATTGTCCGAATGCAATTCTCTTATAACATATCTTTATCTGAACTTTGACCCCTTTGTGTGACCTTGAATTTGGCCACAGGGACCTGAATGTTACACACGACACCCTGCCTCACAATGTTTAACATTTGTGTTAAGTTATATTGAAATCTCTCTATGCATGTAGAAGTTTTGCACCGGCCAAGCGTGACTTTGAGCTTTGACATGTAGACCTGGTTCATGCGTGTGACATAGCTTCTCATAGTATGCGCGTGACATAGGTTCTCATTGTGGTTATATTTCTATGAAGTTTCATTATCATTCTTCCATGCGCATTGAAGGTATGCTCTAGTCAAAATTTGACGCCGCATGCCAGGGTTGTTCCTATTATACCACCCGTTTTTTTTCAAACGGGTGTATACAAATCTGGAAAAGGGCGATTCATCAGAAGCATAAATAAAAAGAATTACATGAACATTACAGACTCTGATTGAGTCTGTTTATTAGGGATAATGGGAAAATGCAACATCACTCACGCACCCTAGCACCGACTTAAGCGGTTTTCAATCTTCATCACTTAATGTGCTGGAATTCATATCCCGAAAGACCAGTAAAATAACAAGTTAACAGATGCTGAAAATCATTGGATGATTATTAAAGTATATGGTTGCTATGAAAGACAATGGTGCTAACAAAAGTCAGCTGTTGCATTTAAAGTCAGTGGTTTCTAAGGGAAGTCACTGATTGCTATGTAATGTAAACTGCTGGTGTAAAAGTCACTTGGTGCTATGGAAAGTCATCGTTGGAAGTCACTTGCTTCAAAGAAAAGTCAATAATTGTCTTGGGAGTCTCATGTTGCTACCAGCTATAATTTTGAACTAATTCAGTAGCGGCCCCCAAGGCAATGTGGCTAGCCAAATATCTTCTTGTAACACTTACGTAGCCAGAGGACTCAAGTTTTTCATATGGAAACCCCATAATCCCCTAGGGCGTATGGAGGGCGTTCGTTGCCAAAATTCCAGACATATAATGTGTTCCTTTTGAAAACTACTTTGAAAATGCGAACGTGTATGCCTTGCATTTTTGACTGTATATGTCTACTGCAAATAATATGCCTCTTAATCCAATATTTTAATCAAATGTCTCAGCTTTTAAATAAGAGGGTTTAAAGCTGCGGTCCCATTTACTCCCAGCAGAGCCCATGACCACCCCGGTTAATTACTGGGATGATCCGGGACGATCCGGGGTGAAATTATTGTTGCGATCACACTTACCCCGGCAACACTACAGTAATTCCCACCTTACCACCCACGATGCGCTCCGGACCATCCAGGCAGAGCCCAGGTGAAGCTACGGTTCATGCCGGTTCTTCCCCAGTCGTTCCCGGATGACGCCCCGGTTTACCCTGGCAGAGCCCCGGTCGATCCAGACAGAGCCCAGGACGAGTCCCGGTAGAACCCCGTTGGATTGAAAACGCGCGAAAATGATTACTTTGATACATAATTTTTATTTAATATTATATTTATTGTTCCAGAACAGTAATTCATGATTTTCTGAAAAATCCTTATGCAAGACTGGATAAAAGGGAAATGGGAAGGGTTTTAATATCATCGCACATTGTCTTGATTCTTTTGAAATAAACCGGGCTTTGCCGGGGCTCTACCGGGATCAACCGTAGCTCCATCGTGATCTTTCGGGGGCTCTGCCAGCATCCTCCGGGGTTTCTGCCGGCCTTCACCGGGGCTCTGCAAGCATTCACCGGGGCATTACCGTAGCTCTACCGGCTATATCATGCCCCGGATCATTCCCCGGTTTTGTGCACGGCAGAGTACGATCCGTGCTTTCCCCGGTAGTGAACCCCGGTCATTCCCGGCAGAGCTAAGGATGAAGGGCCGGCAAAAGCTATAACTTCCCGGGTCAATCACCCGGAACCCCGTGATATTAAAATTAATTAAATTACCATCGCGATCGAATGCCCGATGTTCCCGGATCACCCCGGACGTCTACCGGGGCTCTGCCGGGATGTAAGTGAGACTGTAGCTTAACATATACGAGATCTAAACGACTGACCTAACACGAAGAAAGAAGAAGAGAAACAAAAACACTAATTACATGTTCGTATCTTCCATCGGATATGATACAGAAGCAGCTTTGCCGAGACAAGACAAATAAATATAGATTGAAATGTAAAACTCGAATACAGAAAATAGAGTTTTAGGAAACGTGTTGCTACAAGATCACGTTTACACAATGACAAAAGTGGATTCACAAAGTTAGACGATCTTAGGTTATGCATGACGCCCCGCCCCTATATGACCGAGTATTTACGGAAATGTACGGGCAGGTTTAAAACCCGGAGACTCTCCTATTTTTTAATAAAACAGAAGGAAAAACACGGTTCCTCCTTCTTACTTTTTTGTTTCTCAGTCAGTTTTAATAATTTTGGTATCAAAGGAAAGATAAATTCATTAGCTTTCTGTTGATGGCTTAAAATAGAAATTTATTACGTAGATGTATTTAAGCTTTTGTTTCAAACTTATCGTTGTTTTCTCTCTCTAAAACACATTCTTTTAAATTAGTAAGAAATCACGGCGCCCACTTTAGAAACTGTATCAATTACTAGTAATCAATTTTCAAAATTTTGATATAGAATAAAGTAAGGAAAATATAACCTTCAAGTGTATTTATACTGAAAAAAAACTTATAAAGATTGCAATTATGTGTTACGGAAAAGTACTATCTTGATTTTGGAAATGAAATCTCAGGGCCCGCTTTAAAAAAAAAATTTCTTTTTTCAAGCAATTGCATTTTTCTGTGTTAGATGAATTAAATTTTGTCAATGATATCAATAAACATCAAATAAAGGTTACGTTTTAAATTATGAGTAAAATCACTCACCGGAAGTGGTTCAATTTTCCCGTAGAATTATATTTATCATATTATTATATGTTCATAGTTTTATTGTTTCGTTACAAAGTATACAAATGTTTTCCTTTGTACATGTTTCCAATTTGTCCATGCCAGTAGTATAGGCGCCTCTTTAGGGGCCCGACTGCGCATGCGCGGCGCCATATTGGATTCTATTTTAAGAATGACATCATCGTTCTATTTTGAGAATGTGATCATCCGTCTATTTTTAGAATGACTTATCGTTCTATTTTTAATCTCCCGGAAGTATACGGAGCTGACTCGTATACACGATTTAGGGCTTGAATCGCGGACATTGAGGGTCAGGTCCTCGGCCCTAGACGGAGAGATAATTACCATTATGAAAGATAAAAAGAAATGTTTCTAAATAGATACGTGCTTAATTTATAAATAAAAAACAAATAGTTTTTTAATAGGTTCAAAATAATATTTATAAAATATAACTCGTTTACTTACCTACATTTAGTAAGGAAATGACTGTCATAGCGTAACGTTCTTGTAGACTGCGCATGATCTATTTTTAGTCGCGGTATTTCACAACCACCAGGAGCTATTTCATCAGCCCCACGCGGTGTCAATGAAGAAAAAGGCATTAAGTACAGTCGCCGCTCAGTCTAGATTCACAATACCTAGCGGAACTATTTTGAACAAAACCCTTTATCCTTCGTTACTAAATATAACTTTTCATTAATCACAAAAAGAATCTATTATCCTTTCAAACGCAGCGACCGTCAAGTACAGTCGCCACTTAGCCTAGATTTACAATACCTAGCGGAACTATGTTGAACAAAAACCCTTTATCCTTCGTTACTAAATATAGCTTTTCATTAATCACAAAAGATTAATAGAATTGACGGACCTTTTCTCTTCGCATGCATTCACAAATTTACGCTTTATATATCGTACCCCCTTAATTAGGTTCCTTTCAAGTGCATACCACGGTCAACTGATTGCATATTTTAAACACGGTTGCCCTTAACAACTGTCAAATTTTGTGATTTTTATGAACACTTTAAATTCCCGTTTTGTTTTTTTTTTTACGAAAATTGATTTTGAATGAATACACTTATGTATACGAAAGTTGTAAACTGACTTTGAATGAATAACTTATGTATAAGAAAGTTGTAAACTGATTTTAAATGAAATTTATAATACATTTAAGCTATAAACCGGTTTTTTATCGTTTGGGCAACCGTTTACGCTCAAAATTTTCGAGATAAAGTCGTTATAAGATAGAATAAACCGAAAGCTTTCGTTTTGACCCGGGGTTCTCGATTCGATTTTCAGCCGTTTTTGAGTTATGACGCAAGAGCGATTTTAAACCCTAAATTGCGAAAGTCAATAAAAACGTTAGAACTTTTTACAATCGATTCGTCTCGTCGCGGTGATTAAGAAAATATATAGTTTTATGGGTTTATCTTTTACCGTTTTCGAGTAATTCGAGTTTAAATTCACCGGAAGTGACGTCACAGAAATTTCAAAATCGATTTCTTCGTTATTACTTGACCGAATATATACATTGTTTGGTATCGTTGGAAAGCATTTTACCACACCTGCTACCGGACGCTATTCAAAAAAGCCATTGGACCGGAACTGAAAATCACTGAAGCGTAAAAACGTGTTTTCTGTACCACGTCCGGACCGAACTAAGGCGTGTTTGGTATCAAACGAAATGTCTCAAGCCGCTCTTTATGAATACGGACTAAAATCGAAATTAAAATCACTCATGCGTAAAAATCATTAAAATAACTAAAATAAGCTTACCCCCAGTCTTTACTCCTTGCCTATCAAACTATTTATGACAAGTTACTATAGCCTATCGTTAAACGGTCCAGTTACGACAGGTTTAAACCGGTATTGCTATTTTTGATTAGCCAATGAAATTGAAGAACGAGGTTTTTAAACCATTTTTTTTAAAGTTCATAAAAACCCTTAGATTTATATGCCGTTTGAAAGATCTCTGCGAGTAGATACAGAAAATGTATTATTATATGGATCTATCTTTTACTGTTCTGAGATAGGAGAGTTTCAATATGGCAGACAAAATCACTCATGCGGAAACACGCGCATAACTTTTTCGTTTATGAACGAAACATAGTTATGTTTGGTATCAAATTGAAGGTCTTGACGAGTACATTTTAGTCACGCGATCAAACCGGATGTGAAATCACTCATGCGTGAAAAATATATATTTTGGTTACTAGAGCAACCAAATACGATATGATTTTTTAATTGTTGACTACCAATTGAAAGAACAGTTCAATACCTTTAATTTACACCCCACATTATCGATTCGATTTTCAACTGTTACAGAGTTATTACGTAACAGCGATTTTTAAACCCAAATTTTCAAAGTTTACAAAACCCCTTAATTTATATACCGTTAAAAAGATCTCTACGAGTAGATTCAAAAAAATGTATAAGTTTATGGGTCTATTATTATGAGTTACTGAGATATTACAGATATAGACTTAGTGTATTTTAACCACCAATGTTAGATAATGCGTTATTGCACTACATTGTTCAAAAATATTCAAACGACTGTGGTGTTCTTATTTATGGGTCGATTTTATCCATCTTGTATCAAATTAAAGGTATTTAAGAGTTCATTCAAACACTGTTGATAATAAAGTTCATACTGGAAGTCAAAATCACTCATGCGTTAAATGACAATTCTCCGCTTATTTCTGGACATAACATGGGTATGTTGCATATCAAACGAAAGGTCTTGACAAATGCGACAAGCTGAAACTAACAAACCGCAAGTGAAACCAATCACGCGTAAAAATCATTAAAATAACTAAAATAAGCTTACCCCCAACCTTTTTACTCCTCGCTATCTTAATCGGCAATGAATGAATCGCTACGGTTAATCGTAATAAATGGAGTAAAAGAAGCGTTCGGATTGGTCACTGATAAGACAGTATTCTGATTGACTCGAAAGCAGGTTGGACAACCGTTCCTTGCAATGTGTAAAAATACATAAAAACAAGTGAGGAGGAGGAGGAGGTGGAGGAGGAGGAGGTGGAGGAAGAGGAGGTGGAGGAGGAGGAGGAGGAGGAGGTGGAGGAGGAGGAGGAGGAGAGGGAGAAGGTGAAGAAGGTGGAGGAGGAAAAGAAGAAGCAGGAGGGGTAGGAGGTGTAGGAGGAAGAGGAGGAGAGGAGGAGGTGGAGGAGGAGGAGGAGGAGAGAAGGAGGGGAGGAGGAGGAGGAGGTGGTGGCGGAGGAGAAGAAAGGAATTTTTTTCCTGTATCTGCAAACGTAAGAATCGTTAAATAAACTTGTAAGAAGGCAGATTTATAAAAGCCGAAGAAATCTGCCTTCTTACAAGTTTATTTAACGATTCTTACGTTTGCAGATACAGGGAAAAAAATTCCTTTCCTTCTCCTCCCCGCCACCACACTCCTCCTCCTCCTCCCCTCCTTCTCTCCTCCTCCTCCATCCACCTCCTCCTCCTCCTCTTCCTCCTACACCTCCTACCCCTCCTGCTTCTTCTTTTCCTCCTCCACCTTCTTCACCTTCTCCCCTCCTCCTCCTCCTCCTCCTCCACCTCCTCCTCCTCCACCTCCTCCTCCTCCACCTCCTCCTCCTCCACCTCCTCCTCCTCCACCTCCTCCTCCTCCTCACTTGTTTTATGTATTTTTACACATTGCAAGGAACGGTTGTCCAACCTGCTTTCGAGTCAATCAGAATACTGTCTTATCAGTGACCAATCCGAACGCTTCTTTTACTCCATTTATTACGATTAACCGTAGCGATTCATTCATTGCCGATTAAGATAGCGAGGAGTAAAAGTTGGGGTAAGCTTATTTTAGTTATTTTAATGATTTTTACGCGTGATTGGTTTCACTTGCGGTTTGTTAGTTTCAGCTTGTCGCATTTGTCAAGACCTTTCGTTTGATATGCAACATACCCATGTTATGTCCAGAAATAAGCGGAGAATTGTTCATTTAACGCATGAGTGATTTTGACTTCCAGTATGAACTTTATTATCAACAGTGTTTGAATGAACTCTTAAATACCTTTAATTTGATACCAAGATGGAATAAAATCGACCCATAAATAAGAACACCACAGTCGTTTGAATATTTTTGAACAATGTAGTGCAATAACGCATTATCTAACATTGGTGGTTAAAAATAACACTAAGTCTATATCTGTAATATCTCAGTAACTCATAATAATAGACCCATAAACTTATTACATTTTTTTGAAATCTACTCGTAGAGATCTTTTTAACGGTATATAAATTAAGGGGTTTTGTAAACTTTGAAAATTTGGGTTTAAAAATCGCTGTTACGTAATAACTCTGTAAACAGTTGAAAATCGAATCGATAATGTGGGGTGTAAATTAAAGGTATTGAACTGTTCTTTCAATTGGTAGTCAACAATTAAAAATCATATCGTATTTGGTTGCTCTAGTAACCAAAATATATATTTTTCACGCATGAGTGATTTCACATCCCGGTTTGATCGCGTTGACTAAAATGTACTCGTCAAGACCTTCAATTTGATACCAAACATAACTATGTTTCGTTCATAAACGAAAAAGTTATGCGCGTGTTTCCGCATGAGTGATTTTGTCTGCCATATTGAAACTCTCCTATCTCAGAAACAGTAAAAGATAGATCCATATAATAATACATTTTCTGTATCTACTCGCAGAGATCTTTCAAACGGCATATAAATCTAAGGGTTTTATGAACTTTAAAAAAATGGTTTTTAAAAACCTCGTTCTTCAATTTCATTGGCTAATCAAAAATAGCAATACCGGTTTTAAACCTGTCGTAACTGGACCGTTTAACGATAGGCTATAGTAACTTGTCATAAATAGTTTGATAGGCAAGGAGTAAAGACTGGGGGTAAGCTTATTTTAGTTATTTTAATGATTTTTACGCATGAGTGATTTTTAATTTCGATTTTAGTCCGTATTCATAAGAGCGGCTTGAGACATTTCGTTTTGATACCAAACACGCCTTAGTTCGCGTCCGGACGTGGTACAGAAAACACGTTTTTACGCTTCAGTGATTTCAGTTCCGGTCCAATGGCTTTTTGAATAGCGTCCGGTAACAGAGTGTGGTAAAATACTTTCCAACGATACCAAACATGTATATATTCGGTCAAGTAATAACGAAGAAATCGATTTTGAAATTTCTGTGACGTCACTTCCGGTGAATTTAAACTCGAATTACTCGAAAACGGTAAAAAGATAAACCCATAAAACTATATATTTTCTTAATCACCGCGACGAGACGAATCGATTGGTAAAAAGTTCTAACGTTTTTATTGACTTTCGCAATTTAGGGTTTAAAATCGCTCTTGCGTCATAACTCAAAAACGGCTGAAAATCGAATCGAGAACCCCGGGTCAAAACGAAAGCTTTCGGTTTATTCTATCTTATAACGACTTTATCTCGAAAATTTTGAGCGTAAACGGTTGCCCCAAACGATAAAAAACCGGTTTATAGCTTAGATGTATTATAAATTTCATTTAAAATCAGTTTACAACTTTCTTATACATAAGTTATTCATTCAAAGTCAGTTTACAACTTTCGTATACATAAGTGTATTCATTCAAAATCAATTTTCGTAAAAAAAAAACAAAACGGGAATTTAAAGTGTTCATAAAAATCACAAAATTTGACCAGTTGTTAAGGGCAACCGTGTTTAAAATATGCAATCAGTTGACCGTGGTATGCACTTGAAAGGAACCTAATTAAGGGGGTACGATATATAAAGCGTAAATTTGTGAATGCATGCGAAGAGAAAAGGTCCGTCAATTCTATTAATCTTTTGTGATTAATGAAAAGCTATATTTAGTAACGAAGGATAAAGGGTTTTTGTTCAACATAGTTCCGCTAGGTATTGTAAATCTAGACTAAGTGGCGACTGTACTTGACGGTCGCTGCGTTTGAAAGGATAATAGATTCTTTTGTGATTAATGAAAAGTTATATTTAGTAACGAAGGATAAAGGATTTTTGTTCAAAATAGTTCCGCTAGGTATTGTGAATCTAGACTGAGCGGCGACTGTACTTAATGCCTTTTTCTTTCATTGACACCCGCGTGGGGCTGATGAAATAGCTCCTGGTGGTTGTGAAATACCGCGACTAAAAATAGATCATGCGCAGTCTACAAGAACGTTACGCTATGACAGTCATTTCCTTACTAAATGTAGGTAAGTAAACGAGTTATATTTTATAAATATTATTTTGAACCTATTAAAAAACTATTTGTTTTTTTATTTATAAATTAAGCACGTATCTATTTAGAAACATTTCTTTTATCTTTCATAATGGTAATTATCTCTCCGTCTAGGGCCGAGGACCTGACCCTCAATGTCCGCGATTCAAGCCCTAAATCGTGTATACGAGTCAGCTCCGTATACTTCCGGGAGATTAAAAATAGAACGATAATGTCATTCTAAAAATAGACGGATGATCACATTCTCAAAATAGAACGATGATGTCATTCTTAAAATAGAATCCAATATGGCGCCGCGCATGCGCAGTCGGGCCCCTAAAGAGGCGCCTATACTACTCATGCCGCTTGTTTTTTTTTTTTTTGTTTTTTTTTGTTTTTTTTTTTTCATATATATTTTTCTTTACAACAAAAGGCTAAGTATAGGTTAGAGTGCATATTGGGTGTTCTTCGTAAATAAGAAAGCTAAAAAGGAGCGGAGCTTGCGAAGCGACTGTAGCTTTCTTATTTACGAAGAACATCCAATATGTACTCTAACCGGCTTAGTGCTCCGCCAATTTTTTTTCCGCCCAACACACTGCATGACGTCACACGATATCCTAAATGTGTATAACCATATTTGGAAGAGGTAGCGGTACACATTTTCGGGTCACGTGTTTTGCAAAGCTTATTCTCGCATTCTGTTTAGGTAAAAAGATGGATAACAATGCAGTAAAAATTCATTGTAATAAGGAAAGGAGGTATGACACGTAAAAAAGATGTATACCACGGAACACTAGAATGTTTTATTTATGTGCTGATTTGTCATGTGCCCGATTTTCATGTACTGCAACTTCACAGTAAGCTACAAAAAGTCGACATGTCTTGCCTCGCCCGTCACCTCGACATATTTTTCGGGCTGAAATGAACCTGTAGCTTGATTATATATGCATCATACATATTTATTATGTTCATATACATATCATCTTCGGACAAATGACAGTATATTGTAAAATTAATAAAAACACCCTACTTTCGGTTTTGCAGCTGCACGGGCTGTAATATTTACATAAAAAGTAAGAAATATTACATACATACTTTGTTGGAATAAGTGAACTCTTTATTTGGAAATTATAAAATGATACTGGTTCCGTTAGTAATAAAACATTTTTACTGTTATTTTGCCTGTTTTCATTTCAATGAACCTCTTTTTTTAATTCTATGCCGTAGTGACGAAATACATGTGCGTGTACGGAAAAAAACATTTTGCATAAATATTAATTAGTAGGAGTAAACTTCAAGATCTCTGCACATGCGTACATTTCACTTTAGCGCTCTTCGAAACTTAGCTCCGCCCACTTGCGTTTTATAATATAAAACGTTCAGTTTATATAAAATCTGTTCTATTAAGATTTGAAACCTGAAAATTTGAAAAATCCTCGTCGGTGATTGGCTTAAAAAAATTGGCGAGCACTAAATTTCCTTATCGAACATCTTTAAATTCAGTTTTAATTGTATAGTATGTTCATTGCTTTTTTTACCATACACAGTCATTTATACTACAATATTGATGATGTCTGTAGTATAATAATAATTTCGTGTGAACTATTAATCAATGTACACATGTATATATGTTTAATGTAACTAGTAAGGCCAGTTGGCCAGGTGGTAAGCTAAATTATTTTCTACCGCTTTTAGGGCATAGGCGGCGGGTTTTATTGCCCGTACATTGCCGTAACATTAGTTCGTAAATACTCGTTCACATAGGGATGACTTAAAATCGTCAAACTTTGTGAATGTACGTTGGTCTTATTAAACATGTTATTGTGTAAACGTGATATTGTAGTTCTGCAACTGGAAGCACGTTTTCTTTAACTCTATTTTCTATATTTGAGTTTTACATTTCATTTGTATATATATTTATCTATATCCGATGGAAGATACGAACATGTTAATTTGTTGTTTTTTATGTTAGGCCAGTTATTTAGATCTCTATGTAAACATGTTATTTAAAAGCTGACAACTTTTATTTAAACATTAGATTAAGAGGCATATTATTTGCAGTACAAAATGAGAAGCATACACAATCGCATTTTCAAAAGTAGTTTTCCAAAGGAACAATTTGCATGTCTGGAATTTTGGCAACGAACGCCCTCCATAAGGGCGGGGTCAATTTTGAATTTAAGGCTGTAGTTAAGACAGACTTACCAGAGGTCATCTAGACAATATTCCATGCTAGTTATTTAATTCTTAGCCTTTGCTGCTTAAGCTCTTACAATATACATTTATTGACGGCGCGGGCCAACATTTGTCACCAGGGCCATTGTTTTATCAACTGTGGTAGATCTCCGTAAGACAAGACTCTATCTATTGGAGAATATTTATTTTTACTATGATAATACATTGATTCCAATTTCACCTTTACGGCTATAATTTGAACAAACTTGAAAGAGGTCTATATATCAATATTTCATGCCAAGTATCTGAGTTCTTGCCATTGCAGTTTCAAAGATTTGATATACTACAACAAGATAAGAAGAATTTTTTTCCGGTGTTTCCTTATAATGACTTAAAAATGACCCCAAGGACAGAGTCAATGTTAACCTTATTCCATCCTATGAACAACTGGATAAATAAATGCTTTGCGTTACACTCCGGACAAGAAAAGCGTATCAAAAGTTCGGGAAGGGAGAGGATTAAAAAAGAACCAAATAATATTATGACCAGATAGAGTAATGGTTCTTTCGCCAGTTCTCCTATTTGTGCACGTTTATATATTTTAAGTTCCAAGTCAATCACTTGAATAACTTGATTATGCAATAGAAAAAGAACATATCAAAAAGTAGAATTATTGAAACATAGGACCAGTAAAAGTTATGGTCATTTCACGCTGAACTTCTAACCAATCCAATCAGCAAAAATTATTTAAATCAATTGATCGACTGACCACAGTCTTGCTCCAATATACCAACTCGGGTACTTTTACTAGACTACCTTAAATTGGTAAGAAACATACGTGCCAAGTTATCAAATTACGCAAGTCTAAATCTTACCTGATGGGTTTATGGCGGCTCTCAGATTTGTCTGTAAAGATACTGATGTTTCATGGCATGCATCTAAAGCCTTCAATAGACCAACCACATCGCAAACCACGTCTTTCGTCAAAACCTGCAAACGAATTTCCTATTAAAACCACGAATACGGAATTTCTTACCTTGAAAGGGGAAAAAGTACGACTGATTTTACTTTTATATTGTTAAAATGATTAGAGGCACATTATGACTCAGAAACGAATAAATTCAGGCTTCTTTAGAAAGGACAAACATGGATTTTACAACATTGAAATAAAAGTTTTAGAGCATGTTAGTTTCATGTAACCTGCTACTTTCAACCTCCAGAAAGTAGCCATTAATTTGAAATACTTTGTCATAAAAGTAGAAAAATGTAGACAGTATAGTATTTTGACTTGCAGGTGAGCTAAAAAACTAACAAGGGACTGGCATGGGTATAAATCGTATAAACAATAACTTCGATCATTCTTAAAACGTATCAATTTTTAAAAATATGGAACATACAAGTATATAGGTAAACCGACCTGTTTTACAGTAACAAGACACGCTAAACAAGAAGGCCATGTTGGCCCTTGATCGCGCAACTGAGATACATTGCTAGAAAATGGCACAATTCGTCAATGCAAAAATCAGTAACAAAATCACATAAAGATGTTATATTTGTCCAAAGCAGCACACATTTTTTAATCATGTGTAGATGTCCGCTAGGGAAAACTATATGCCAAATATCAAAGCTCCAGTAGGTATTTTAATTTCACACAAGAAGACATAAGTGCGTTTTCTATGTAATTCTATTTTTTTTTAAAAAAATGACCTAAAAAGCTTGATCTTTTTAGAACATACGGACATGATAAGAATTACAAATCAACGCTACATGCCAGAATATCAATAAAACCCCAGAAATGGGGCCAATTTCGACCCTACGATTTTCTACGGGCAAATCATAATTTTATATAAACATAAACTCCTAATTAAATTTTAAAAAGCATTATTAAAAGTTATAAAAGCCTGTACGAACTTTATCATCTTCTAATAAGACGATAAAGCCCAACTGAGACTTTGTTACTTTTGATTAGGAGCTAAACTAATTTAGGACTTTGTTACTGGGGTCTACTAATCCACTGTCACCGGTCTTCGACGGTCTTCAAAGACCGTCGATTGTAGGAGAACGTCGATGAGAAGTTTTTTGTTTATAAAAGCCTTTTTAGGTAAGAGATAATAATCATAATTTCAACTCCTAATTAGGAATTAAGAGAATCTTATCGGCTTTTTCTTTCTAATCAGAACCCAGTTTTTTGTTGTTGTTTTCTTTTTTAGTCTTATTTTGGCTTTATAAGAATACTTTTACGCAAATTGAAAATCAGTGCATACTTTCAGTAAATATATCAAGTAATAATCATAAAAATGCATTTACCTTAAACTCTTTCAGCTGCTCCTTACTTACTGTTGAATTCTTCCCTCCCATGCTGCGTTATGCGTCTCTCCTATAATAGGAGTTTTTTGTCTTAGGAATATCTGCCTAACTCATCGATCTAGAAAACATACAAATATTGTATACCATGTATTCAAGCGTAAAGTAACTCAACTTTTGATTGTCAAATATATTCATATATACTGAATGTTGTCACCCCATTCAGCATTTTAAGTTACATACCGGTATTAGTTTTCTGTGACAATTATGGTTTAGTCTGTCTAAGCAAATATGATATATTTATCCATTAGGAAAATGGTTCAAAATGATCAAAACAATAACTTATAAATGTAATTATGAATTTCACCAATAGAAAAGTTGAACTTTTAATAAATAATGTTACACATATTTTGCTTAATATAAACATGAACCGTGCTATATTCATGATATTATGTCAAGGATTTTTGTCTCAAGGACAATGGCTGTTGAACACGAGCGGCAATGTAAAACTTGTAAGTGGTACATGGTCTAACTAAACAGCATGAAAACATTTAGTAAGTAAATGCTTGAAGTTACTGACTTTCGTGTAAAGGTCCAGCTATGTTAAGTAAGTTTATAGATAAAAAGTAAACAGTACAATAATTATAAACTTATTAGTTTGGTTGTAGAAACCGAAAGTACACATGTTGACATTAATTCAGATTCGGTTAAAATTGTATACAAATGGGCGTTTTTAAAGTGATAATGTTTTTAATCACAATTTTAAAAACAAACAAAAAAGACATTGAATGTCAAATATATGCATCCGTTACAGTATACAAAAAATACACACTTTCTTGTTTACATGTAAATAGCGTTTCTTACCTTGAAAGGGGAAAAAGTACGACTGATTTTACTTTTATATTGTTAAAATGATTAGAGGCACATTATGACTCAGAAACGAATAAATTCAGGCTTCTTTAGAAAGGACAAATATTGTCCAATATTAACTTGGTCACTTTGCATACATCATCCGGTGGTCGAAGACTGGAATATCCCTGCTATTGTACCTCTTATTGTTTATAGTATAATAAGTGTATACCCTTTGGTTATATAGCTAAAATACCGCAACCAACCACGAGATAATATAATTATGCAAAATGGGCAAGTAAATACTTTCAGACATTACGTAGACTGGTAGAGCTACTTTCAATCAATATCAAGTCCAAGATTTATTAATCGATAATAGTTTAGGTGTTCCGCCTGTAGTTCAAATCTAAGAGCTTTCAGGTTTAAAACATTAATGCTAGAAAATATTTCGATTGACAAAGATAATATATACTTCCGCTGACTGAATTATACAGCATATGTTAGCAACATTGTATACTTTGCAAATTATTTGATAACATGAACATAATCATTTTCTTATATCCTCTATTATATAACGATGTTGATTTAATATGTCCCAGGCCAATGCAATATTTCTTCCAGCAAATTTGTTGTAATGACTTAAACTTTTAGAAGAATTTATTCAAAGGCATGTTTTAATTCAACCAAAACCATGTCAAAAGTAAAACCATTACAAGTTGGCTTATAAAAAAAATGAACAAAGTTATTCGTCGGAAATATCTTTCATGCATATGCCGCCTATATCAACTATGTTTAACCTTATCACGCCCGTTTAACTCACAACGAGTGAAAAATGTCCATCGGTAAAAATGTTGTGAGCAACTTCCGTTCCTCGTTGTGAGCACGCATCTTTGGCGTGTGACACGATAAACAAGGTGAGTTTTTCATAATTTTTGAAGATTACAGACATTTATGTAAAAATATCGAAATGCAGTTAGCTAGCGATGTGTATTCCGAGTATGCACATGTAAAGATATTGCCTGTTGGTGGACAATTTGATGGAAATACCGTGCGACGCAGTCACTTGGGGTAGCTAGAAAACTGGAGACAACTTCTCTTTGGACCTAATTTAACATTAAAAACGTCGATTCTGGTGACGTTTTGTGCATTCTAACCTAAAACAGATGCCCACAAGTCTTCAGCGTAAATTATTATCTGAAAGTCTTCATAGAAACGAAGATATACCCTTTTTTGCTTTGATCCTCGTTGTGAGCACCATAACCTCGTTGTGAGCAAGACAAGCGCAGTGCGTGTATGGTTTTGATATGTAATTCAGATGGTGAAAATCTAATTTTCAATCTACCACAGCAATCTAAACGTTTTTGCACAGCAGCATTTCTTTGCAAGACGTTGTGCATACCCCAAAGGGAGGCATATTAGTTTTGAACTGTCCGTCTGTCAGTCCGTCAATCTGTCCGAAAACTTTAACATTGGTCATAACTTCCTAATTAGTAAACGGATTTGATTCATATTTGAACACAACAACCCTTACCACCTTCCTACGGACCTGTATTTTTTTACCTTGACCCCTGAATGGCCTTTACCTTGAAGGTCAAATTGTCCAAAAACATTTAAGATTGGCCATAATGTCCTGGATAATGTTTAGGCACAACACATCTTTGGACAAGGCCTTTCAACTATCCTATATTCTTTTGACCTTGACCCCTGAATGACCTTCACCTTGAAGGTCAAATTGTCCAAAAACTTAAAAATTGGTCATAACTTCCTTATTAGTATACGGATTCTACTCATATTTTGAAACAACACCCCTTTAGGCAAGACCTTCAAACTGATCTGTATTTCTGTATTTTTTTTTACCTTGTACCGTGAATGACCTTATAGAACATCCAAAAACTTTAACATTGGTCATAACTTCTTTATAAGTAAGTGGAATTAATTCATATTTGGACACAATGCCCCTTTGGACAAGACCTTCCAACTGACCTATATTTATTTCACCTTGACCTTGAATTACCTTTACATTGAAGATCTAATTGTCCAAAAACAAATAATCTATCTGGTCCATAAATCAAAGGACAAAGCACCACTTCAGGGGCATTGTCAACTTACCGTGATAGTTCTTGTTTTACATAACTTGGTCAGTCTTCAGCTCAGGATAAACACATGTATGTGTGTATCACACAGATTGTGAAATTGTTGAAATATTCATAAACATCCCGTGGTGTTCACTCGTGCCGCACTAGAGTATACGAAATAAAATACCTGATTTACCGCCACTGATTAGTTCTTCTGTTAATCTAATGACTTGTGAATATGAAGAATAATTATCAAAAAAAAAAAGAAAAGAAAAAGAAAAACTATTGTACAAAAACGTTTTGATTGCTTTTGGTAGATTGAAAATTGTATTCTTGCCATATGAATTACATATTAAAACCAGAAAAGCACTGCGCTTGTCTTGCTCACAACGAGGTTATGGTGCTCACAACGAGGATTAAAGTAAAAAAAGAGTATATCTTCGTTTCTACGAAGACTTTCAGATAATAATTTACGTTTTAGACTTGTGGGCATCTGTTTTAGGTTAGAATGCACAAAACGTCACCAGAATCGACGTTTTCAATGTTAAATTAGGTCTAAAGAGAAGTTGTCTCCAGTTTTCCAGCTACCCCGAGTGACTGCGTCGCACGGTATTTCCATCAAATTGTCCACCAACAGGCAATATCTTTACATGTGCATACTCGGAAAACACATCGCTAGCTAACTGCATTCCGATATTTTTACATAAATGTCTGTAATCTTCAAAAATTATGAAAAACTCACCTTGTTTATCGTGTCACTCGTCATAGATGGGTGTTCACAACGAGGAACGGAAGTTGCTCACAACATTTTTACCGATGGACATTTTTCACTCGTTGTGAGTTAAACGGGCGTGCTTATTATGAAAGTTTTATTACGTGACTAACGTGCTACGTATTTAATTCGGGCATCAATAACCTCTTACATAATTTTTAAAATATATATAATTCTATGATTTCTTTAAAGGTAACAAGCTTTTTTGTCCACATCTTTCCATATTTAATGTTATCTTATCATGTTTTACTAGCGTTTCTAGAGGAGGGATGGAATGCTGCGGAGGCGTGCAACTGAACATCGTCGGAAACCACTGTAAACATTCAGTATAACTATATTACATTTATTTCATGTATATGTATACGGAAAATAGCCCGGGTTACCGAGGATGGTAACTGAAATAAAATGTCTCAACTTCAAATAGTCATCATAATTTTATCTATTTTATATTTTTCAATAAATCATATAAATCATGTCAAAATCTAAATTCTTCCATCTTGGACTGGAAACAATAAAACGGAAAAACCTCGGCTATTTTTGACTTTATTCAGATTGAAATTAGTACTACCACGTGGTTTTAGAATTGTTAAATTCTTGAATAAATCGATTTTGTCAAATGAATAAAAAATATCACATATGTGTTATAGTTTTATGATACAGTTTGGTCATAAGGAATAAGTGGATAAATTTTGTTAAAGTATTTTTGATAATACAGGTAATTCATATCTCTGGTAAACCCAACATAATATACGTGGCTATAATATAACGTCCACAAACTGATCAAGTCAACGCTAATAGACCAGTTTAACCTCAAAATTAGAAACTTCTAATAAAGGCCGAATAAAGATTCTATTAACCTTGAGAAATATCTTATATATCTACCAAGTTTATTAATATTGTCCCGTTTCCATTTCCTTACTAGTAACCATAGGTTTCCAATTGAAATAGGCATTTATTCCACAGGAACAGCGTTAGTGCCGCTCATGCCATCTTAACCGTTTTGGTGACGAAATACATTATTTACTAGTGCCCTTCCTTCAGTGATAAAAGGTCAAAGCTTATCCCAAAAAGAACTTTTATCAAAGGCCTTATTTTGATAAACTTAAAGCTGTTCTATCATTTACGTTCGAATCGTTCTATCATTTACGTTCGAATCTGGCATATTTTGTAAAACACTTTAAAGATTGAACATTTCAGTAGGTGTACATTAATTTTTTTTTCTCAATGGATAACAAGCTTGTTTTTATTTGTTGTTTTTGTTTTTTTTCGTGACAAAACTATTTATTGCTATACCCACATAACAAAATGCCTTTAAACGACTATTTGTATTACATATTAATACCGTCAATTGTTCATACCCAATTGGACTTGATTTTGTTTGTTATACTAACTTTGCTCACATGTTATAACATTATACTTATATATTGTTTGTCATTCCAAACAAAGTATATATAAATATGTTCTTTAACGAATGTATATATTTGACATCACCAGGAAAAAAACGTCTCTTTCGGTAAATTTATGATTGAACATACGTCTGTCAATTATAATCAATTTAAAAATGACCCCTGATGTAAAATTAAAAGCAAATCCGGGTAGACATTTTGTACTTTCGCTTTCCATAAGAATAATCACAATATAATTTAAAAGGCCTTTACCCGATATATTGTCGAAGCATTAATTTGCTATTTGTCTACATGTTTAAATTAGACCGAAATTCCTTATCCGTTCTGACTATTCTTACTACTGTGTTCGAGGTTCTTTGAATTTTCATATATGTAAAGTCCACGCAAGTGACGAAACCCCCCTGAACAAATGTTTACACCCGTCAATGAATAAACGAATTCCGTTTAATGTATAAAGTAGAAAAATGAAAGAATGTAGTCTTAAACGAACGGTTACCTTAAACACAGCTGCATCTTCACCAAATATAGGTCTAATGCATATGCTACTTTCGATTTCAAATTTTAGCACTTTCTGTTTTGAATTCTTTGTATTTCATACTATTTTAACTGTCGGAAACGTAAGATATTTATAGTTACTGTAAGTTTTATTTTCCCATACGTTCGGTTTACTTATATACTATACAGTCTATAAGTTAAATAAATTATACACTACTTAAATAGTTTTATTAGACAAATATAAAATGTTTTAAACAAAGAAAATGTTTAATTTTAATAAGTCAAAATACAAAATGCTTACCATTCTCTTCGTAGGCATTTTCCCAAATTTCAACTTTCGTTTTCGGATAGTGTGGCACGAACGACAACTCTACTTTGCGACTGTACGTTATCTTGCGTCGTCTGCTATTTGCGGGTTTTTTCTCAGTCGACAGATATTTTTTAATTTTGTTATTGCCCGTAGCTAAACTAGTATCTGTCTGGTTCTTTTCTGTACACAGATTGCGAGTTATAAACGCTTAACAATTATTAACGCCAATGAAATGTACTTCCCTTATATATCTTGCTTCTCAAAGTAACAAAAATAACATAATACTACCTTCGTTTTAGGTTTTATATCGACCCAGTCACACATGTCAAAGTTTTGGCATTATATATTATGTTGGTCATTATTTGCACGTAGGTTTTATGTTTATAAGTAAAAAAATTCACGAGTTTTAAGTAAAAAATTCACGAGTTTTCGTTCTTCCAGTAATGCTGTATGTAATTAAATAAATCTGTACGACCTTCAATGTTACTAGATAATCAATATAACTCTGGGGCTGCGGGTCTATATTCAATGTAGGAACATACAAGGTTAGCTTTTAAAAAAGCTAGTAGCGACTCGCTTCGTAATTTTTTTCCAGAGGTGCGTTTAAATGTAAAAATGATAGTTCTGTTAGCTGAAGAGACTTCAGCGAACATCAAAGTAAAAATGAAATAAAGTTATGGAAGCCAGTTCTCTAAGTTAACAAAGAGGAATATGAGTACATGTATATATGAAGATGCATGTAAACAGATAGAATGAAGTCCCTATGTCTATGCACATTTACTGTATGGCCTGTTGACCCTGACCAAATAAATCTTAGATAGGTAGAATTCATAAAGATGTATCTTTATACGAAGTTAAGTTGTAAAATGTTATTTAGTATTGGAATGAGTGACAGACACAAGTCCTAAAGTAAACACAAGTTGTCAGAAAAGCCGGGATCCTATTAAAAACAAGATTGCATTTGAGAAAAATGCTATGCAACCGCATTAATACAACACTAAATAGTAGTGTAGGAACAGATTTTTTTGTTTCTATACAATTTTGAAGATTGTCATAATGCATAGATCCCTGATCTATCTTATTCTTATCATCAGATTAGTGGTTAAATCTGTTGTTTACTCAATAAAAGATCAGAGTATGAATATATCAATGCACT
>NW_026857265.1:50000-87965 GCF_026571515.1 Ruditapes philippinarum
TTAATTTAACGTTCATTACATACAATAAAAAAACTTAACGTTTAATGTCCTTTCATTACGACAATAATCAATACAAATATAGTTTATTAGTTTTTCCTCTATATCCTATACGATCCCGGATCCCGGCCAGTCCAGGCCTCCCGGACCCCGGCCAATAAATATATACACAAAATACCGATAAAGGATAAAATGACCGGAAAAAAGGAAAAAGAAAAAAATGCACAGAACCAGATGTACACTTATGTTAATTAACCAAACGAAAACTTACTACAGAGGAACAGGTGAGATCGCTAAAACAAAAGTCAGTGTAAATATGATTTTTTGAAAAGAAATCATGAAAACAAACATTTTAATCATCATTATATCTTTGCGCTCAAAATAATACTTGCTGCTTTTTAAAAATGGCGTGAAAATTGAAGGTTTTTTGACGCTATGTAAGATTAAATTTGATTGGCTAAATAATTTTGGATCCTAGCCCTGATAAATAAATTTTGTAGGAAGCTGGAAGCCAAGCTTCGATTAAATTTTTGGATGGATTCGGAGTTTTAGGTTGTTTTTCAGTAAAATCCTAACGTAATACCGGCTCGCCGTGGCGAGCCGGCAAAACATACATTACCATTATTCAGCAGATTGTAAAAGCTTTTAGATTTTTTACCTATAATTTACAAACGAATATTTTGAATTTTAACTATTGGTATCACTAATATTTCAATTTATTTGATGCTTTTCAGTGGATAACTGATTTATCCGAGAAAATTATATTTGATAATTTCACAGTGAAAATTATCAAAATATATCGATAATTTCACACTTTTAATAACGACACTACTTGTTCAAGTGTTTCCCCATGTGGTACCTCAATTTTGTTTTTACTGACAATTCTGACATTGTCAGGGCTGTTTAGAGAAACGCAAAGCAAAACTTGATAAATAACTTGAATTTTTAAAAGTAATAAAATAGAAGAAAACTTACTTCAATTCATTCAAATTACCAATTACCAAAATTAGGTGGCGGCGTGGCCGAGTGGTTAACGCGTCGGACTAGTAATCTAAGGATTGCTGACCGCGTGGGTTCAAACCCTGTCAGGGACAAGCCGTTGTTTCCTTGAGCAAGAAACTTTACATTCATTGCTTAGTACTGGTTGGTTCCAGGAACGGATTCGAGAGTGTTTCAATAAGCTTATAGCTTCCAACACAATCGAACTAACATAAATTTGTATAAACCAAATTACCAATCACCAAATATCGTCTCTTAATTTTTTGTTTCATTTTTAAAGTCTGAAAAATACAATTCCTTCCACATGCAAACTGCTCTTGATGACATTTGGGCACATTCAAGTATCCTACGAGCAATAACTCCCTTATACAATATGAAAACTTGAAACGCAATGGCAGCCATCAGCCCGAAGATTAAGTTAACAACCCAGCGTTCGTTCGTATGGCAGCCTTTCAACAATTCAATGTTTTCCGATTTCCTAGCCACTTTTTGAATGTTTACACATCTGTCATCACTTATTTATTTTCTGTAACAATCCTCAAATAAGTTGTCTTTCTTCTAAAAAGATATATGACTTACAAATCCAAATGATATCCATCTGAATCAAACACAATTATTTTCCTCCCGTGAAATACCAATTGCAACAGGACCTCGAAAAAAATAGAGTGAATACACAGAACGGATACGGTACTTCGGTCTAACCTACGCTCATTCGGAACTGCCTCGGCTATTATCTATAATATTAACCTCGGAAACAATACGGATTGAAAGTAGTTTCAGATGTAAACAGGAACAGATCGAGATAATGTAAAACGAATGTATATATTTGACATCTAATGCCTGTTCCGGTACTCTTTTGCTTGAAAATTTGTCTGACAACAATTTGAAATTTAAATATGCCCACTGATGTTCAATTTTAAACAAATCCGACGAAATGTCAACAGGTTGGCTTTTTGTACTTTCGGTTTCTACAACCATAATAATAAATATATAAATAATGAATTGTTTGCTTTTGTACCTATGATATCACTTATTTTAGGTGAACGTTTACTACATATATTGGAAATAAACTTGTAAACAACTCCCAGCATTAAATTACTATTTGTTTACATGTTTAGTTTCTTAGCGAAGGTTAGACCGAAATACCGCATCCGTTCTGTGTATTCATACTATTGTGCTCGAGGTCCTTATCCGAAGACTGACGGAAAGGGCCGAGTAGTTGCGATTGACCTACGCTAAGAAGCTAAACATGTAAACAAATAGTAATTTACTTCTGAGAGTTGTTGACAAGTTTATTTCCAATACATCAAGTAAAATTTCACCTAAAATGAGTGAATTTATAGATAGAAAAGCAAACAATGTAATATTTATATATTTATTATAATGGTTGTAGAAACCGAAAGTACAAAATGCAAACCTGTTGACATTATGTAAATTGTACATCAGAGGGCATTTTTCAGTTAAAAAGTGTTGTCAAACATATTTTTAATCTGATTGTACCCAAACGTACCTTTTTCCTTTGGGTGTCAAATATATACATTCGTTTTACATTGCAAACTCTGTTTCTGTTTACATCCGAAACCACGAGGTAGAACTATTTTCAATCCGTATTGTTTTCGAGGTTATTATAGATAATAGCCGAGGACGTTCCGATTGGTGAAATACATAACTTTTGAAAATGGCGACCGCTTACATTTCACAAGGCCAAGTCTAATATAAATTCGCAGTAATTAACGAAAATAAAGTCGGGTGGTTTGACTTTTTCTTCTACTAGAATTGTTTGTTTTTTATTATTAAAACAAGCGATCATTCATATTTTTTAATAAAATGAATAATATCACCGCCATTTAACATTGATCAGTTGATTGTCGAACTTTTTTTCAGGCCAAGACTTCTTGTATTTTATGAGAAATTCGACTAATAGAGACTAGTTAAGAAAATTAGTTTGTTTGTTGTGTCAGATGAAATTTTATTTCATCTCGTAAGCTTTAAAAACAGTATTCTCACTCGTGGCTACGCCACTCGTGAGAATACTTTTTTTAAAGCCCACTTGATGAAATAAACTTTCATCTTACACACAAAGAAACAAGTATCCTCTATCGTTGAACAACAAATCATGACATGGAGATGGTCTGTGTATAACTGATAGCCGTTGGCTTGAACCCATACAAACGAAAAGGAATAAGAAACTCCAAGTGTTTGTTTCTACATATTTTGGCACTGTAGTGCAGCATTCTTTATAACAATGTCACAATTATATTTGCTTCAAAGGAATCAAATAACTATTTCTGATACGAGTGTCAAATATGTGCATGCGTGCGCGCGCGTGTGCGTATGTGTGCGTATGTGCACATATATAACAGAAACTATAACAAAAGAAAATAGTCGATGTAATGATAAGGATTTAAACATGAAAACAAATCGATGAAGCAGCTTTGATAAAACGATGTTTTGAATAATCTTTGCGAGATCATCAAAAGATGCTGCCAGTAAAAAATATTTGACAGTTTTATTTTGCTAATTTACATTTCGTATAAGGATCACCTGGACGGAATTCGAATAAATTTAAATTAAGTCAAAATGTTATACCGTAAACTTGCATATTGTCGGGGAAATATAGGCACCGAGCTTTTAATCGCCTTTATGTGTCCAGTGTTACAACAGTTTAATAACAGTTATATCGTGGATCTTTTTTAACACGCACGTTTGGGATGTTGAAATACATTATTTAAATTGGGATTTATTCTAAACTGTTATGATTAAATTTTTTATTAAAAGGCATATTATGCCTCGGAAAGTCATATTTTATAAGTTTTCAGAAATTTAAAAAATGTGATTAATAATGTTTTAATAATAGATTAAGGTATAGATGTCTAAGAACTACAGAAGTAGCGCTAAACATGCAGTAATGTGTTGTAAAGGTAGCAAAATATTAACAAAGTAATATTTGACTTCTAAACAAAATACTTATTCACTATAATTATACCAATTTGCAACATAAAAAAAATTAGCCAAATATAATTAATCTATACGGCAAATGAGTGTAATAACACTAATGACGGTCAAGTTCCATGTTTGTATCTCTTATAAGCTTTTAATTTGCTTTAAATGTTAGGATTTATTTGCCCTGGACTTGACCATAGTAAGATAAATGATATACCCATGTTTCATGTTGATAGTCGTTTAAAGGCGCCTTGTGCTGCATAAATATGCCTTTATCTTAATTTTTCAAAAGCTTTTAATTTTTGTGTACTTTTATAATTACCAAAATGTTACTTATTGGCATATTGCCGGAACAATCTTTTTCATCTGTTCTTTTAAGCAATAGGTACAGTTATAGTGAATAAGTATTTTGTATGGTCAAAAGTCTAAATACTAAGTCAAAATACTACTTTGTTTACATCTTTGCCTTATTTATGACAAATTATTTTACATATTAGGTTACATGCATCCACCGTTTCTCTTAAACCATTATTTAAACATTATAAAAGTCTTGTTTGCCCTTTCTATAGAGGTACAATTTATTTGTTTCTGAGGCAAAGTTTGCCATTAAAGCTGGACATATATTAGGTATATGTAAGGAAATTCCAAGAGATAAAATCTCCCAAAATTAAGTATCACAAGTACAAATGTTGCTGCAATGCAGCAACTGAGAAGCTCCTCGCAACAAAAATGCGCTCATTACACATACCTAACCAAATCATTCCTACACACAGGTCTTCTTCTACATTGTATTTAGATTAATTACTATTATACTTTTTTCGGTTGTTTTGTTAATCATTTTAATTTTCATAATCATACTTATCGTATGCACCGTCCATGAGAGTGGGGCCAGCTATTAACTTTTAAAATATATGCTTTTCATTGATGCCTACCTGATAAGGAAAGTAATTCCAATACAAACAAGACTTGAAATGTGACATGACAGTAGTGCAAAATTGTTGTTTGTGTCACTACTGTTGTCTGTAATATCAGATGATAAAAATATCAAAGCATGCATATTTTCTTTTTTAATGCTTCTCATTTTCTACAAATATCAACAACTTATCATAGTATGAAATATCAAAATCCATATGTAAATAAGCCAATCGGCTTTATTTTTCGAAATGTCCGTTACATGTTTCGCGGAAAATGGTATATCCTAATATAAAAAGAAAAGCATTGATGCAAAGCATTAAATTAAAGGGATTCCAAGCAAAAAATGCAGCAAATGATAATGAACTTGTAGACATCTGATGACCAGATTTTCTTTTCAATGGTTAACTGGATTTTACCAGAATTGTATATCATAGATGAATGGGCGGACGAAAGACATTGTTCAGCATGCACTTTAGTAGGCTTGCTAAAGATTAGAATATTAAATGCATACAAAACAGTTGTCAAAATAAACAAAGTCTGATTTTTATTATCATAATTGTAACAAATATAAAAACAGTATATAAAATAGTAACAAAGGGGACTAATTAATATAGTTTTTACATGCATTTATTTTTCATGTCAAATTTAAAGAAAATGGTTTATATTAATTTAATTAATACCCGGGGCTTTAGACACAGTAATTATATTTCAGGTCCCAGATAAGTAGAACAGAACTAGAATGAAAAATTTGGGATTAATTTCAAAAAGACCAATTTCGGGATTTTTTTGTTATACGCGTTCACAAAAAAATGGTACATTAGAATCATGAATAAATTTGCATAGCATGTTGATATGGTGCAACATTATTTGTCAATATAATGGAAGACTGTTATTTGAATTTAAAACAGGTGTGAGAAAATTAACTAACATCATGTTCATACAAGTAAAGATATAAAAGCTACTTGACATTGGTGACAAATAAAGAACCATTGTTAATTGATTTATTGGGAGATCAATCAACTATTTTCTTGAATTGTTTCAAAATGCTCGTCTGGCCCATCAGTGTGTTAAATTTCTATCAATAAACCCATATAACACCTCATGTAAGAACTGCAGACAAAGCGTCTGTTGTTAAAATGTCACAGAATTCGTCAAATCAACATTCCACTCAAACCTCAATAAAACCGAATGTCTTCAAACAAAATAAAATAAAAAAATTCGGATAATCAGGGTCGATTTAAATATTCACGGTAAAAAAGATGTTAGAGAAGTACAATCAGGGCCGTAAAAAAGAAAGGAGCTATTAATTTACCAGAAAATACAATTTCAAAATGATAATACTATGAAATAACAATTCGTAAAAATGGCTTACTTAAAGTTTTTCGATAAATTTATAAAGAGTGCAATTTATTGTTGAATATGTTTGCATTTGATTTCCAGCAAAATTTTATTTCTGTAGCGCGACACGAATACTAAAACTACTTTTCTATAAATAGATTTTGGACTTACACAATGTTAAGGTCATATATTTATAGCTTTCGAAATCATGTGTAGCAATGAAATATATACATAAACCACTGTGTACTAAAAAATAATACACAAATGTAGTAATTTCCTGTAGAAGTTACAAATGTAAGAAATAAATTACCGAAATTAATTTTATTTTTTGTTTTGTCTTTTATACTGCCTTTCCATCGGCAGGGGGTGACATTTGTACACGTTCTCATTCATTAAGATGACATGCTGCAAATCACCGAAGGGGAAACCAATAATAGAATTGATTTTAGCTGTAAATCGAAGGGATTAATTGTCCATGGACAAAAAGAAATAGTAAACACAATTAGACAAACAAAGTTGTTGGTCCTTTAGCAATGTACTTTTTTCACAACGGCATCAATCAGTCAACAAAGTTGCAAGTTCATAACTCCAAGTATGACAAACTACAAAGGGCAATGACTCCAAAATTATGCATAAGCGTTATGGTGCATAGGCAATGCACTTGTTTTCTGAAAAAGAGTAAGATCTTGATTTTGAAGTTGAAAATGGATAACTCCAAAAACAAACATAAAAGTCCGAAATTGTCACTTCATAAAAAAGTCATTTATAATAAAATTATTTCTAATTTTCCAAATACAAACGGCAAAGTTATAATGTCATTCATAAACATCACTACTACAGACAATAATAAAATCTCTGAGTACAATAGAAAATTAATTCAAGCATGAACTCATTTCAAATATATAGAGCTTCTCTTTCTTTAGTCTTATAAATGTTGTAAAATCAATTTGTGCATGCTCATCGCCCTAGAAAATGTTTATCCTTGTCTTGATTTTTCCTGCAATTGTTGTTAATTATAAACTCTATGATTCCATTGATTTCACATTCGTCAAAGACAAATTCTGCCGAGTTTTTCCTGTAACCAAAATCAAATAAACCACCAAGTTTTCTTAAAGGTTCCTCCAATTCACCATTGCTTATTATCAAGATATTCTTTTCCTTGAAGTGAAATGTTACAAGCGCCATTTTTCTCGAGACTGGAAACATAAAAAGGTAAACTATATAACAAATAACATTTTTAAAACTAAGCTTTTCTTAACCAATCTGTTTATGTATTCATTTATTTGCATCTATAATTTTTGCTTTTAATCATTTAAAATGTAATGTCATTTACGCCCTATGATATATTATATTATATGATATATAATAAATACAGATCGGATAATTAATAGTTGGATGACAAAATAATACAAAATATCTGCTTTACAGTTCTTTTGTTATATTTGCATTTTTGTCATAATATGTGTAATAGTTTGTGTAAAAATTGATTAGTTACGATCAAATTTATCCAACAAATTTGAACTTCCGCCTTTGCCCCATTCCGAATAATTGTAAAGGATGGATCGGAAGATCAATAATGGAATTCCGGGATGTACTTTTGAAGGAGCCCATAGTTCTTCTACAACTAATTCCGCTGACATGAGACTCATACTTTTTTTTAGCATCATAAGTAGTTTTTGTTCCTCTTTTGAGCCTCCCTTCAAACCATGTCTGAAGTAAACTTGAACTGTGAAGTAAAAACAATAACTTCTTTATGCATGTCAAATAATTATAAACCTCAATTAATTCTATAATATTCAACTTTTTTCTTAATTCATAGTCATTACTTAACAAGAAACTTACATCCATAAACCAGTGGCACATATTACTAAAATATGTCAAATACGTTAAAACTTACACTGTTATTTTAACATAAGATGAACTAAAAAGTAAATTCAAACTGTTTGTCTTTCATGAAACTTACCATGCATGACCTGTTTTTCCTTCAAACAATCCAGTTCCTGCTTCAGTTGGACGTTTTCTTTCATTAGTATTGAAATTTTGCTCACGTATTTTTCTATTTCATCTTCTTTTTCTTTGTAGTCTTCTGTTTTGCTGACCATCTGCCATTCTTCCTGATTATCCTGATTGTTTAGTGTATCACATTTCTCGAGCTTCTCTTTAAGATGTTTCAAACAATCTTTTATCTCTCCCACCCGGTTATCAGTTTTGTTATTTTCCATATTGGAATCATATGCTTCGTTATTTCCTATGTTTCTTTCGCTAGAACCAGGTTCATGTTGCTGACAGGCATCACGTTCTTTTGAAGCATTCTTCTTTTTCTCTTTATTTTCAATATCTGATGTCATGCCTTTAATATAAATGAGAATTTCGTCAAGGCATTTGTCTGTCTTCGCTTTGTATTCTTCAGCATTCTGTTTCATTTCCTCATAATCTTGATGTGCCATTTTCTCACGTCTCTTCAACACGTCCAGTGCAATATTTTGATTCTCAAATTTTAGTTGTACATATCTTAATGTGCTGTCCATATCCTTATTCATTAAAACAAGATTATCCACCTCCTTGTCTAGCTCTCCAATCCTTTTTCAGAAAAATCTTGCTTTTTTTCTTTTGGGGGAATGTTTTCTCTCTTTTTTTTTTTAAGACTTTTCTTTTTCCCCGTCCCCTTTTTTGTTTTTTGGGTTTTCATCATTTTCCAAAAATCTCTTGAAAGGGTTAAAATCCAAATTTAATTTTTAAAAAATAGGGGAGAACTTTTCCTTTTTTGGGTTTCCTTAAATTTTTGTCGTTGACCATATCTGCGGGTTCTAGTTTTTTTTCCTTTACTGCTTATTTGTTCGTTCAGTTTAGCATTTTTTACGAAATGTTATTAAACCATCTTTTTTCAAGTTTTAAATTCTTTTCTCTTAGGGGTATTTTTCTTGTTGATTTGAGAAGGTATTGTTGACTTTACTGGCTTTGTTAAAAGGGGGGCCTGGGTTTTTTTTCCTTCCCCCCCCCCCAAGCTTTTTTTTTTTCAGGGGGCTTGTATTTCTGTTTCCAGGCAAGTCGATTCTCTTTAAGGGCCAACATCTCTATTCTTGTGTCATAATAAGGTTTATCCTCCACCTTATTGCTTTGTCTGTATTTATCAATTGAAAGATCAGACGGGTAATCAATGTATCCCTTTCCTGTTTCGATAATCAATTTCATAAATTTGCTCAAACATTCCAGTACAACAAATTTGTGATCGGATACGCATTCCTAAAATAATTAATAAATACAAGTTTAAAAAATATTTGTATTTTAAATTAAATATTCATTTAAAATAACCTGATGTTGTGATTCTATTCGAACACATTGTTGAATATTACAATATTTTAAACATACATATATTAGCTCAACTTGAATAAGAACGCCTTGTTATGATCAACTTCAAAGAATATGAAAACGGGTAGCATTTAAGCATCAAGTAAAATTTAACTAAAGCCGCAGTCTCATTTACATCACGGCAGAGCCCCGGTAGACGTCCGGGGTGATCCTGGAACGACCGGGGTACGACCGGGAACAACCGGGGTACATCCGTAACTCTGCCGGCAACGTCCGGTATGATCCGGGAACATCCGGCATTCGACCCGGATGGAATAAAATATTTAATATTACCGGGGGTGGTTCGGTGATCCGGGGAAGTACAGCTTTGCCGGCTTCATCCTTAGCTCTGCCGGGAAACGACCGGGGTTACACCGGGGAAGCACCGTGGCTCTGTCGCACAAACCGGGGATGATCCGGGGTAATGATATAGCCGGTAGAGCTACGCTAGAGCCCCGGTGAATGCTGGCAGAGCCCCGGTGAATGCCGGCAGAGCCCCGGAGGATGACGATGGAGCTACGGTTGATCCCGATAGAGTCCCGACAGAGCCCGGTTCATTTCAAAAGAATCACGACAATTTGCGATGATTGCACTTGTTTGTATTAAAAATTTTCCCATTTCCCTTCTTTCTAGTCTTGCATAAGGATTTTTCAGAAAATCATCATGAATTACTATTCTGGAACAATATATATTATATTTAATAAAAATTATGTATCAATGTAATCATTTTCACTCGTTTTCAATCCACCGGGGTTCTACCGGGGATCTGCTTGGATCGTCCTGGGCTCTGCCTGGATCGACTGTGGCTCTTCCGGCGTCATCCGGGAACGACCGGGTAAGCACCGACATGAACCGTAGCTTCACCTGGGCTCTGCCTTGATAATCCGGAGCGCATTCTGGGTGGTAAGTTGGGAATTACCGTAGTGCTGCCGGGGTTAGTGTGACTGCAACAATATTTTCACCCCGGATCATCCCGGTAACTTACCGGGATGGTCCTGGGCTCTGCCGGGAGTAAGTGAGACCGCAGCTTAAACACTGTAATTAAGTTTAAATATCTCACTTTGATAGTCCAGAGTAATTTTGCGGCACGCTGCTCATCATTCAAATCACAGTCTTTGTCCTTCTCTTCTACAATTCAAAGTAAAATAATGGCTTGTCTTTTGATAAGAAAATTATAATTGCTAATAATCAGTTTAAGTTTTTTCACGTATGGCATATGTGTACACGACTTTAAGCTGAACAACTACATATGACTATAATTTTATATGAAACTTAAGAATTGTATCAAATTTGAAAATTATTTAAAGGCGAGCTATATGCACAACACACAATGTTAAACACCGTATGAGGTGAGTATACATTGTTACCTACAACACTGAATGCTATTGCACGAGTACACATTGTAGATGAGTCCGATATAATCAGTATTGTACTCAACAATGTATAATTACGTCATTTTTCCACACCACATTTTTTGACATTTTTACAGAACTTTATTACTTAAAGTGCAATAGATATTTCATATGGTATATTTGAAAATAAAAACATGGTTAAATATAGTACAATATTGATTCGATTTCATTGTTTGAATTTGTTGGACACTGAAATCAAAAACGAGGCTAGATGAAGTAGAACAGTGATTTGATATGGAATTTTTGGACTGACAATGTGAAAATGCGACTAATAGATAAGACTGCATCCAATAACATATTGTGATATAATGGAGCTCACATTGTGCAAACTGGAAGTTCATTAGCTACATTCTATCAGGTGTAAAGATATAAAAGTACATAAACTTTTTGTACAACTTACAATAAACTTGACAATAAAATCATAGAATCTGATGAAAAGTGTGGGTTCGCCGATACACGTGTATTATAGTGTGTTGAATGCATTACTCAAAAGATAACAATTCTGTTTTAAGCTGCAGTTAGAAACTCATGGTTATTATAATTATACAAGCGTTCTTGAAGATTAAAATTAAATTGTATGCATGGTTTTGCTACATTCATGTTTGAGTACATTTTTGGTTTATACATAATAAATTTTAGTTCTATTGTAAACGAAGCTATAAGCTTATGGACACACTTTCGAATCCGTTCCTGGAACCAACCAGTACTGACCAATGATTGTTAAGTTTCTTGCTCAAGAAAACAACGACTTGCCCCTGATGGGTTTGAACCCATACGTTAAGCGATCATTAGATTACCAGTTCGACGCGTTAACCACTCGGCCATGCAGCAACACTCATGAATGTAATCGTCCTCACCTTTAGTAACATCAACCCGGGGTCGTAACTTTCTGTCAAGTTCTTCACACGCTGCTTCCATCGAATCTATCGCTTTAACAAAGCCAGACATGGCCTTGTCTGTGGAGAAAATTCGATCCTGAAAACATTTATTTAAGAAATACGAGTTATATACTATTACATATGAATAAAAACAAACTTTGCAAGTTGGATATATCATATGATCAATACGATAAGTGTCCTTTCTAAACAATTCATAAGTAAGAGATACGTATACAGTGTAGTTAAAAAGCGGATAATAATATTATAAGCACTTCTGACTGTTTCATCAAACGAGACCTACAAAATCATGTGGCATTTCACATTATACTCATTGTCTATATCAATTGCTCTGGTGTTTAATTTTTTAAATTTCTATCATTGTAATTCTGACAATTAAAAATTAAAATTGGTAGGTAAAGAAGTAAATAAAGTAGCGCAGGAAAAAAGCAGTTGTCCTATTCTGCAGAGACGACCGGTTGCCTTGTTAGAGCATCGAAATATGGAACTCCATTCTTAAGTTCACACTCGAACGACCATTACTATAATAAGATGGGGACAGGGTATTGGACATGCAACATCTAGATTACTAACTTGTCAATCAAAAATCGGTTTCGTCAAAATACTTATACAAGACAGCAGTAAACATTGTCGTGTTCTAGAAAAATACATAATTGTATGAAATCCTGCTACAGTTGAACGATAAACAGAATAAGATAAGGCCTTACAACAGAGATTTTTATTTTCTTGCTTAAAAGGTATACTGTATTTCAAAACACAGTTCAGAATAGAATATATTTTAGAATTTGTTCGTTTCATTTGAATTGGCTAAAATAATTAGAAATAAAAAATAATCATTTGATGTATTCAAGGTTGTAAAAAGTGATAAAGTTATAAGAAGATAAAAGAAGCTTATAGAACATTTAGATTACATAACATTTAATTGTGCCGAATAAGGGTTATGTCGAATATTATTTGAAATGTTTTTCTTTGTTTTACTAAATGTTTTCAGGTTGAATAACCTATATCAAAATGATCACGATCATCTCATTATTTACGTTTATTGCAAGTTCATTAATTAGACTTATGAATAGATCAGTTTATAAAACATTTGACCTTCACAATGCCATAATGAAGAAATATATCAGATATAGAGAAGAAACCTTATCCATAGCTATAGCATGGATCATCATTTCATGCATCATTAAGGGATTAAGAAAACCCCGACAAAGATTTTAACATAATATTCACTGTATATTACTCGCATTCAAATCAAGTAAGTTTGTACAACATGCAGTTGTAAATATAAAGATAAATGACGATATGAAAAGTGAAATAAAGTTTTGAAAGGGAACGTCTACAAGTATTATATGGGTCTTATATAACTTATTTTTGGTATCATAAAGTGTTTCATGCAAATGCAAATTAAACTCTTACCTTATCAGCAATATCATTTCATATTTTAGCTGGAAAATAACTTAATGAGTGGAATGACTGAGGAATTGAGTTTTCTTCACTATAAATGAGCAGATTGAAATCGAACATGGAGACTTTAAAATCGCGATAACTATGTAAGGGACCCCACTGAGGTTCTTTGACATGATGGTACTGGAAATTATTTTTCGTAAAAATTACCCGACTGAACGGCTTTATTCGAAATGAACGAATAATGTTTTTTTTATTGCGCATTTAAATATAATAAAGTTCAATTAGTATTTGTTATAACTGTTCAAGCAAATCTGTATGAAACTATCTGCTGAAACACTTACTTCTTTTACGATTGAGAAGTTTACATATTGGAAAAACAATTAAAAGGTTTTGACCTTATAATCAGTATGCAATTGATAGGTTAATCCTTTAATTTTGTTTTCCGACAAACAACACTAATTTGATAAAGGTGCCTTGCTACATTTGGACGTATTTCTATGTAACATATAAATGGTGCATGCCATCGGCCACCGCCATGCATTGTAAGGTGAATTATAAAACAAAAGAATCTAAAAGATGCCTTTATTTTTTAAGAATCTAAAAGAAGCCTTTATTTGATTATACCAGCTATACGATGAAAGCGAAATTTCCAAAATGATGAACTTTGCATTCATGATAAAATCTTTTTCAACTTAATTCCAAGACGAAACGTGATTTTAGAAGAATTATACTTAAAAGCACTTGCAGTACTTTTATATTCAATTAAATCATGTAATGAAAAATAAGTTACCTGAAAATCTCGGACTAGAGATTCTCCAATTTCAAGACAAGGCCTTCCTTCCTTTAATTCTAAACTCATCTTATTGCCCATCTTTGTATGTGTCTAAAATAGAATAGTCAAATATAACTGTGATTTTTCAGAGCTATTTTCTTGATAGAAACACAATAAAGACCTCATGTCCTCACTGTGTTTTTTGCTAGGGATGATCCCTCCAAAGAAAAATATATTAATTAAAATTTGCCATACGGTATGAGAAACATTTGTGATGACGTCAACGTCCATAAGTACTGAGGCAAACCATTTTATGGTACCGTATTTTACCATGTATCTCTCCACGTATATTTCATAAGTGAACAGAATAGATCAGAACAGTTATGTTCAAGAGTGAGCGTTTGAAACAGGCATAGCCTAACTGGATAGCATGAGCAAACTATCTCCTTTTAAAAAAGATGTAACTGATATAAACACGTGTGGTATTAGTGTATGCAAATCTAAACCTTTCGGTGCTAAACACATTAAAATAAATTAAACTGAATGTCCCATAGTGTGTGAGCTTTATTTTACTCGGACACGAGTTCATATGGAAACATATGAACTTTTTATATTTAGTACGTAGCTAGCTGGTTACGATACATTTAAATACTGAACTGCTACCACCGTGTTGTAAGAGAACGTTACGACGTGTCGTCCCTCTCGCCCATTTACCATAAAGGTAACTATGCTTTATAATCGATTCTAATCATATTTTCTATTGCTTAATTAAAATGAAAGTGGATTGATGGTCTATTAGAAAATGAAAAAAAAGTATTTAAATGAGAACAGATTAAGCATCAAATTAAATTATTTGACTTTTATAAAGATCGCCGAGTATATATATATACAACTTGAAGCTTCTGTAAAAAGTGACAAGTTGACATTGAAAAAACTGAATTACATTACTTAAACTGAAAATAATATACGGATCAAAAGTAGCATATTTACAAAATATTTTTAAAAACTATTAAATCGAAATAAACAAAGATATGTTCGTTTTAATCGTGTTTTCCCTCGATATCATTAAACAATAACATTAGACATGCGTTGATTTACTTTTCAATATACCTTACAAGACGTTAACTTAATTGCCACATATAGGCACTTTCGGCTTCGAAGCTGAACTTGCACCATGCCGAGTTTACTTTAAAACGCGGTTTTACCAATTGTGTGTTAGACTGTAAATGTCATTCGTTATTAAAGCTCAGGTTAATTGGCATTCAGCAAAAACATTTGCATTTCGCTATTTATAAGTTTATCATTATGGCAAAGACAATACGTGTGGTATAAATACAAACAAAGATATATGAACATTAATGTTATTTACGATCAGTAGAATTTAAATAAGTCAAGAGTTTCTGTACGTAAAGATAAATCACTCGTTATGAATTTTGCAAGATTTAATACGGTTTTACTATTCTTTGAATACGTTAATTTATTGATTTTTTAATAAGTAATTAATAGAATGTTATATTCGTGTAGATTCACTACATGTACTAAATTTATTGAACTTAAACATCGTTGAATAAAAAAAATACATCATTTTAAGTAACTGACGTTTGTAGTAAAGGATGATATGATTGTGTAAGTATTTTTTAAAGGAGAGACAATTAAATGTTTTCATCAAATCGTAACGGATACGTCACTGCACAAGGGAAGTTATTCTGTCGGTCCTTTACTATGAATAATATAAACATTATTCGTGGAATTTAAAATCGAAAGTACGTATACAATAAGTAAACTAGGTGATTCCCCTTTGTACATTGGTTGGTTTTCCAAAATTCAACAAAATTACAGCTGATATTTCAAAGTTAATGAGTTGAAATTTCTCGACAAATTTTATGGATCAACGGTCATTTTTGACCATCGAAACGCCCGCAAAAAGCCTTGTCAAATTTTATGGACCTTCGGTCAATTTTGACCGAACGAAACCTGCCCTAGCTGCCCCTTAAAGGCGAGATCAGACCTCGCTATTAATCAAGGAGGGTGGGTACGGAATACCATACAACATCTTCATGTGCTGACACTGGACCTTGTTTAGTCAAAAAGACCTTGTTATACTACATGTCAGATGAAAACATATTTAAGAAACCTATTTTGATTTATATGGGCAGTTAAAAGTGGTGTCCAGAACTGACATCCAAACGAAGATAAAGTCTGTTTCGGTACATGTACATAGTCAAAATATATAGACGTGCCAAAGCTTGATTCTGATAAGTTTTCGTTCTGGGGCAGATTTGTTTGTTTGTTTGTTTGTTTGTTTCATTTTACGCCTTTTTCCAACAGTATTTCAGTCATATAGGCGGGTAGTTTCCTAATCCATAGTTCCTGGAGAGTTACACCAGTACTAGACTACCTTCATCCGTGCTAAACTACCAAAGCATATCTCGGGCATCGAACCCACGCCACAGAGGTAAGTTGTTCTGGGCAGAATCTAGCTTTAAAAGTGTATAACCGGTAGAGGCGAGATATTGCCCAGACACGAAAATAGCACAATATCTCGTCGCGCAGTATAATTAGTTGGACTAGTAGTGTACAAAGAAAGAACAAAGAAAGTAATTAACATATTGAAAACGGTATTGCAATCCACATAAATTATCAAAAAAAGAGGTCAACATATGCAAAAACAGCCCTTACTGCGTTAGTCACGCTGCAGAAATATGGTGATAAATACTGAAAAATATCAGACAATTAATCGCACTTAACATGTAAATAATTACTTGAATCATGAATCTTTTCACTTCTTAGTACATTTTTCTCAAGTTTGATTTTCTTTCATCTAGAGGCATGCAGCACCTTTAAAACCGGTTCCCTTAATAATTATCTATAATACACAAAATATAAAATATTTCTCTTCTAAGATGCTTTTACGTATATGCCAGATAAGTTATCTCAGCAAACTCTAACCATGGGATTTTATTAATTAATGATACAATTAGTCATTTAAAAAGGATAATAAAATCTAATGAACAATAAAATTTAAATGCTCACCTCAAGCTTCCTTATATGTTGTTTTGCTATTTAAGCAAATTCTTTTAATTGTTGCTTAACTTCTTTATATGTAAATGATACATTTTGTTGGCTTCTTAAAGAACTGAAATAGGAATTAAATTGTAATATACATAATGTATCGTATAGCCTCAATGTAATTTCATAAATTTACATAAAATGTTAACGCTGAACTTACTCTAATGCAAGGTTATCACTGATTTTGGTTTCTTTTTACATATATTCATATATACATCTTTGATCACATAATTATGGAAGTCACTTCATGCTATATTATTTAATATCAAAATAGAAAGGGACAGAAAAGCTATCTACATATAGACATTTATAAGCTATTTAAAATCAAATTAAATGCGTCTACTTTCGTTTTCTATACCTCAATGCAAATCTTAGCTTTTAAATCGAAAGCAGAATTTTAAGTTTACCGTAAATTACCTTGTTGATAACTTACCGTATAAAGTAAACATGATATTAGTGCATACATACCTGTTGTTTAATAGACACAAAATAAGCCTTTACGCATTTACGGTGAATGTTGACTAAATAAGTAATGTCGAGGTCATTCAAAGTGGAAAACCACAATTCAAAATCGAAAGTAGCCTACTTTTTTTTAGATTGATATTCGCTCCACCCGTGTATCGTACTCAATATTATAACAAGGGGGTTAATCCATGCGCGCGCATCCTTAAAGTTCTGATACCGCGAACACTTCATCGGCCGGTATTTCGAAGAAAAACGAGTGGTGTGAAGAAATCAGAAAAGGTATGAATTTAATTTGTTTTGCAAAGAAGATGTCCTAACTTCTAGTTTTTTATATACAAAATGTCTTGAAGTAACTCTTTCCTGTTTTGTCAGTATTTCGCGGTTGATGCGATTTTGATTCTGGATAGTGCGTACACCCGGCATTTGAAAAAATGTTACAGAAAATGAGCAAATATCGATTAAACTGGCCGTTTTAAATGGCTGGAAGTTATTCTGATGTAGAATCCTTTTCAAAAATATATATTTCAACCTTCGTTCCAATTCATTTTTACTAAAATGTATTTAAACGCACTATTTACAGAAAACAGAGATAATTGATATTGCGTAACACTCTAAAAATATCCAGATACTGCGTACACATAACTATGCAATTGATAGAAAGTGCATTTTATCCGAAAACAGTTTATAAAACGATAAAGGGGATTGCATGGGTGTCCCGTTTTAAATCTAAATCTAAAAATATTTAGAATTAACATTTATTTATGCAATTTATTTAGGTATTTATGTAAAACCTGGTGAATAATTGTCTATCTTGATATGTTTTAATACTCTACATTTTGAAATAAATTACTTTTTTTAACAGTCAAATGTATATCTTATTTCAGAAAATGAATGTGTGTCGATTTTGTGGTGAATTCTTTGCCAGTGAATCTTCTCTCAGACAGCATGAGGCACGACATCAGCATGATGGCCCCTACAAATGTGATATATGTACTCAAGTGGCTTTTCGGAGTACCATTACAAAACACACATGCAGCGTCATTCCTCTGAACGCAAGTACGAATGTAAATGCGGCAAATCGTTCAAGACGTCTCATGATTGAACAAAGAAAGAGCCAAACAAAGGAATTCAAATGTGATGAATGTGGCTTGGCCTTCTCTAATAATAAATATCTTAGGTATAAATTCAGGTATATATGCAATCTTTACAGACACTCCAAAATGCACGAAGGGTGAACATTGTGGAAAAAATTTCCAAGCAAAGCAGCTATTTCGTCCCATCTCTCATATGCAAGTAAAGATCCTCTCAAGTGCAGTATTTATAATCAAAGTACAGAAGGCGCTGAATTTGTTTGGGTCTTAGAATGTCAGAAAGGTGAAGGCTGTATGATAATAAACCGATTTGTTTTTGTATATTGCCACCAATGCTTTCCAGTGTTTTAACTGTAGTAAATTGGCATAAGACTAATTGCAACACTGATATTCATTTCAATGTTAATTTGACTTAAACAATTAAAAAAAATTAGTTGACCTTAACTGGGATTTGAAGTTGCATGTAAACGGCCTGAAGAAAACCATATTATTCTAAATGAGGGTTCGTTACTGACGCTAAACCTGTTGTTTAACACAGATGTAAATAATCATGGAGCTTACTATACGCATGTATATCTATAATTAAAGAATAAAACAACATTAGAAATCTTCGACCATTCGGGAACTATTTTGCTTGAAAATTACTGCGCTTGTCATTTGACAATCTTTACGCAGTGATCTCCCCTGAATTTTTCGTCGTTAGTGTACATATAAAGGGAAGTAACCGCTTAAAAAAACGGACTACTTTCGGCATTTGCAATTAACAGCATCAAAATTCGAAATTTCGCTACCATTATTTGTTTGGTCTGACGACCCAAACAAATAAAAAATATTCAGTCATACCAAAACTGTTAGGAACACATGAAAAGAAAACACAGTTAAAACTTCGTGGAACATGAACGCATTCCAAAGAAATAACTTGCTTGCAAGCATTTTTAGTTCAAGTTACAAATATTGCTATTTTCTTGTGCAATTTAATTTACCATGTTTTTTGCCCATGGAGTGTCTGTAAAGATTGCATTTATACCCGAATGCTTTGCCTACCATTCCACATTCATGACGTTTTCTCTTCTCGTGCTTATCTTTGTTATCACTAATATCTTTATGATTAGAGAAGGCCAAGCCACATTCATCACATTGGAATTCCTTTGTTTGGCTCTTTCTTTGTTCATGGCGTTTTAAATCATGAGATGTCTTGAACGATTTGCCGCATTTACATTCGTACTTGCGTTCAGAGGAATGACGCTGCAGTTTTGTAATGGAACTCCGAAAAAGCCACTTGAGTACATATATCACATTTGTAGGGGCCATCTTGCCGATGTCGTGCCTCATGCAGTTTGAGAGTAGATTTACTGGCAAAGATTTCATACATTCATTTTTTGAAATAAGATATACATGACTGTGAAATAAGATATACATTGGACTGTAAGAAGTAATTTATTTTGAAATGTAGAGTAAAAAAACATTATCAAGATAGACAATTATTCACCAGGTTTTACATAAATACCTAACAAATTGCATAAATAAATTTTGATTCTAAATATTTTCTAGGATTTAGATTTTAAATAATTCTTCAAACGGGACACCCATGCAATCCGCTTTATTGTTTTATAAACCTTAGACTGCTTCGGATAAAATGTACTTTCTATCATTTGCATAGTTATGTGTACGCAGTATCTGGAATTTTTTTAGAGTGTACGCATATCATTATCTCTGTTTTTTGTAAATAGTGCGTTTAAATACATTTTTTAGTAAAAAATGAATTGGAACGAAGGTTGAATATATATTTTTGAAAAGAAAATTCTACAACAGGATAACTTTCCAGTCGTTTAAAACAGCCAGTTTAATCGATATTTGCTCATTTTCTGTAAACATTTCAACGCCGGGTGTACGCACTATCCAGAATCAAAATCGCATTCAACGCGAAATACTGACAAAACAGGACAGAGTTACTTCAAGACATTTTGTATATAAAAACTAGAAGTTAGGACATCTTCTTTGCAAAACAAATTAAATTCATACCTTTTCTGATTTCTTCACACCACTCGTTTTTCTTCGAAATACCTGCCGATGAAGTGTTCGCGGTATCAGAACTTTAAGGATGCGCGCGCATGGATTAACCCCCTTGTATAAGAAACATTAAACTTTCAAAATAAACCATGGGTTGTTTTTCATCAAAACGACAAAGAGACATGGATGATTTTCAAGTAAAAGATGATCATGTTAATAAGAAAGATTCAGTACAATTATAATATAATATAGACCTATATAATTATGTATTGTACCTTCAGTGAACCGTACTTAGTTTTATTACATTTTAAGAAGGCGTAACACATAGTATTTATTTCTTTCTACATAAAAAGGGAAAACTGCCAAGTTCAATAACATAAGGGATTATTCATCTGTCTAGGGAACAGTTACTGTTCAAGTTGGTAAAATTCTGTTTCTAATCAGCCGCCAGATATGTTAAAATATGTCACGTCTGACTAGTGGACTCAAATGGATTCAAACCTTGTCAGGGACAAGCCGGTGATTCCTTGAGCAAGAAACTTTACATTTATTGCTTTGTACAGGTTTATTCCAAGAACAGATTCGGGTGTGTTCCAATAAGCTTATAGTTTCCAACACAATCGAACTAAAATAAATTTGTATAAACTAAAAAAAAAATATATGTATAATATCAAATTGTAGTAAATATTCATTTTTGAATTTAAACTCAAAATAGAATTCTATGTGTGTAATATGAATGTTGATTTTGTAGATACAAGGTCTTCAAATTTTTAGCAGCTATATACAAAACTGATGAATTTGTATGCAACTTATATTGTCAATTCAGGGGGTGATGTACCCATACATTTAATGCAAATTAAGAAAACTGCCTTCGTTTAAGAGATAAAATGAAGTTGCTTCAGAAATTGACATAAGCAGTGTATTTAATAAAATTAATGTAGTTATATAAACGTCCAGATTATCCGTTGAAAATCGCCGTAAGAAGCCTGCAATGTTAAAACATTTAAAAAAATCATACTAAATATTTTGCAGTCGCTTCAGAGATGATGGCAGTTTTAGTATGCCATCATAAGGACGAACATGCTCTTCCAGCTCAATCTAGTAACCGTGTGTTGAGTGGTCAGGGTTTAAAGGCATTGGCGGTATATACCACGTGGCATTTCACGTGAACAAGGGAATTTATTGCGAGGACATTAGTGTTTAATATTACGCAATAACAAAATTATATTGGTTAAAACTGTTGAGTTGAAACTCCGATTTTGACGCAAGGTTTGGAGCAATTTAACAGTTGTACCTGCAAATGTGTCTGGATTTAATGCGCTACGATATTGATGTTATGGATTTTTTGACTTCCTGTATTTTTATGAAATGAATTTAACATTAAACAACCCAATGTCACAAGTGTGCTAGAGATTAATATCATGGATATTTTAAGCGCTACTCAAGTGATAGCAGTTACCACTCGGGATCTGTTTGTTGATCGCCCTTTGGAGTCGGGGGTACAACCGTTAACGTGAAGTCAAATAATGTCCATAGGTCCGATAGTAAGCTGTTGTCAACAGTTGCACCAATTAAGTTTTATGTACTTATTAAATTAATATCATTAAATTCGATTCCATCAATACAATCCAAAACTGCTAGGTGTAAGTTTACCTTTTGACATGTGCATGTGTGGCTATAGTATATGCACACTATCACTGCCATTTGCATGTGCGGAAGTTGTAAGTTCTTTGCAGAAGTGAAGGCATATAACACCGGTAAAACCATGGGCCCTTCGTAGCATTATTTTTACAAATAAGTTATATACGATGTGAAATTCTGAGTTGGAAGATAAATTGTAGATTTCAAAAGCTCGATACTGCCTTATATTAATGATCAGCACAGTAGTAAGCTGCAATATATTTTTCACTCTCTATAATTTCCTTGAAAATTTCAGATACTGGAATATTTGCCATGCCAATCTCAAGACAAAACAATGGAGCTGTACAAAAACGAACGCGTGCTGTCAATGACTTGCAAATTCATTTCCAGTTCTCTGTTTTGTTTTTATAACGTACATGTATAAAACAGCTTTATTTTTGTGGCAGTTTATTTTTCCTGATTCAAGCCGTTCCTACATATTATACGTTTCAGAGAACAAACCACACCTCTAACTCATCCTTAATATATTAAAAAATGCATTATTGAAATTAGTGAGACTGGTTAGACGGACCTGATTATAGTTAGTACACATTAACCAAAGTTAGACTTAAATACTGCAATGGGATTGAACAAAATATAATGTTGATCATTAATGTGAAATGGACGAACATAATTTAGTAAATGTTATCAGATTTATTGCTGTTTGCAGCTTTTAAAAAATCACAATTACTTATACCAAGACATTTACTAATAAGCGAGATTACTTCCATGTAATAAAAAGAAACGACTATTTTTGGAAAGAGGGGTGGGGTCGAACGTATAGCGGCGGGATATTTTTTAAGCGATGTGAAATAATGCGATACGGAATAATGGCGGATTTTAGACTGTCAGAGTGAGTATATTTTATAAATACGTATCAGTCATTGACTATTAAAGTTGCCAATTTTGTGTGGATGATATGGGACTCTGACCTATATTAGCTAAAAAGGTATAATAGAAGATAAATTGGCAGTAACTGATTTTGTGGACGTGACAAAGTCATACTATTGAAGGCAATACCGTGAATGTTAGTATGTATTTCTACCTACAACTTACTCTTTATTGAGCTGCATACTTCTATGCAAAGATATAATTATATTTACTTATTGTTGTCAAAATATTTAGGTGAACGACGAGTTTTGGTACGATAAGATGCCTTATTTGTTAAAAGAAAATCTTCTCCTCTGCTACTAGGTATATAGGAAACACAGTAAATACATATGAGAGAGGATTCTTTTCTAAAATTGAATTTATTTTTTTAATGCATAACTAGAGTTTGGAATGAGAAATTGTAATCAAACTTGGTTTGACAGAAGGCGAGACCTGCGAAGCATTGATAGGGAAGTGGGTATAAGCTTTGGTTAAGTCAAGAAAATTCTGACTGATGTCTATGGCATGTCAAAGGTTTCCGCTAAATGGGCCCCAAGACAGTTGACTGACGACCTGAAACGCACAAGACTTGACATTTCAAGATATCGATTGTCTCGTTACGATGATTAACCTGATTTTATCTACCGGATCGTTTTTTGTTTTGTTTTGGGTTTTACGTCACATTGACACAGTATAGGTCATATCGCGACGTTCCAGCTTTACTGGTGGAGGAAGACCTCAGGTGCCCTTCCGTGCATTATTTCAGGCACGAACGGGCACCTGAGTAGAACCACCGACGTTCCGTAAGCTAGCTGGATAGCTTCCTCACATGAAAGAATCCAAAGTCCCTATCGGGATTCGAACCCACAGCGGTGAGGGGCCGAAATATGGGTTCACCACTTCGATCCAGAATCCAAAAAAAAAACAGAGCATGCAGTGGAAGCACCCTGGCTAACCCTGTCCGAAAAAAATTAAGAGGGTACAATCAGCAGAGAAGATGATGGCTTCAATGCTTGGGATAGTCACGGGATAATCATGATTGACTATCTTGAACAAGGTCGTACCATAAACCGTACGTACTGTGTAGACGAATTGAGACGTCTGCGCCAAGACATCGCGGGTAAAAGGAGGGGCGAATTGACTAAAGGCGTTTTGCTCCTGCACGACAGTGCGCCAACTCACACATCCCAAGTTGCGATGGCTGCTGCAACTGACCGAGGCTTTGAAATCTTTTCCCATTCCCCATATTCTCCGGACTTGGCCCCCTCTGACTTCTACCTGTCCGAAACTAAGAACCAAGCTTCGTGTTAGACGTTTTGTAAGCATTGAAGGTGTCATGGAGACGGTCAATGAGTTCTTTGCGGACCGAAATAGAGATTTCCCTTTTGAAGGGTTAAACAAGTTGGAGTACAGGTGGGCAAAGACGGCAATTATATTGAAAAGTAAGACCATTAATAGGGTTATCTGACTACCTGAAGTACATCTGGCCAAGAACTTTTTGATCAATCCTCGTATATCGTCGTTTCTAGAAAAATAGAAAAATTGTTCCAGGACAATAACTTCTTATAGGAATGAGATATTGTAATCACACATGCTATAGTGCAAGCTTACATGAAGACCTGGGTTGATGTCGCATTTGGACGCCCTGGTGTCAGGGTAAGATCAACGTTATAAAAAATAGAAAAATGGTTTCCCGACAATAGATAAAGTCAGGGAAGAGATATTGTTATCAAACTTTTCTTTGTTATTTTCTTTTGCCTACTTAAGGGCTTACAGCCCATAAACGCTTTGTTCACAGAATGAACCTATTGTTCTCTTTTGTTCTCTTTACCGTTATATACATGTAGTCCCTAATCCCAAAATGTTTACTCAAACAGACTGACGTACAGACAGACAGACGAACGGACCCAATTTCTATATACATGTAAGTAATGCATTTAAGTTTTCGACTATCCTTTGGCTTCATGTTTCAGCGTCATAAAACATAGTGGTTAAACATGTTCAGGTTTTAACATCTTTTATTTACAATACATGTATATGAAATGTCAATTTAGTTCCCTCAGTGTAAAATAAAGTGCACACCGTTGATAAATGGAACGTAGCGAACAAGGTAAATTAAGTAGAAATGGTAACTATGATTTAAACTTCTGTCCGAAAATAGGTGGAAGAGATAAAAAAAAAAAGCACGTGAGTTCTAAAACGATCAGAATCATATCATGTTTCGCATCAGGAATATAAAGCAGCAGATTCAAACTCTTATAATCTGAATGCAATTGTACATCGGACACAAACAGTGCAGAGAGAAAAACAGTTTCATATGGTGAATGGACTAATGTGTTATGTTTATTGTGCAATTGATTGCTGGTAAAAGTCAGCGGCTCCAAGATTCACTAAAAAGAGCCACCGCCGGGCGGGGGCAACGCTCGACCTTTTTGCTCTTTCTAAAAGCAAACAAACTGTTTAAACATATTTTTGAAAACAATTAACAGAAAATAATAAGTTTTCCTTTTTTATTCTAGTTACACTTGTTGTTTTGTCCAAGTATGAATCCTTTCCATAAATAAATGGCAAATTATGGAAATTATAATCAAAATTCAATATTTTGATGGACAAGGTCATTTATAGGTTAACGTCATACCTAAATAAGTCCGAATGTATGTGCATAAATAACAATATTATGACAAATTAACCCAAATTCGATAAATTTATCTTGACAGTCAAGGTCATGGAAAATTGAATGTCAATGTCAGTTCAACCTTTTTAGAATGTCTTGTCCATAGGTTAATTTTGTCAAAGTATGAAAAAAATCCATTGATTAATAACAAAGGTATAGCCAATTTTAGCGTTCATCAGTGAAAATAAAATAATTTGAACTTGAAGGTCAAGGTCACACATAAGTCAATGTTAATTTGAGTTTTATATACATGAACGTCCTGTTCTAGAGATGTTGTGTCTTAAAATGAAGTTTATTCAATTATGAACAAAAAAGTTATAGCCAGCTTCAGAAAAACAAGAGAATTTCATCAATTTGACCGAGAAATTAAAGTTCAATTTAAGGACAAAATCACATCTAAACTTTTCATTATGTTTGTTTGTTAGGAGGTCTTGTTTTGTTCAATCTGAAATAAAATCCGTTCATAAATAATAAAATTGTAACAATTTAACGAAAATTCAATAATTTGACATTGGCGGTCAATGTCATTTAAAGCTCAATGTCAACGACAATCTTTAAGGTCTTAATAAAAATGTTGTTTTGTCATCGTATGAAGTGAAAATTCAAAAATTTTACCTTTAAGAACAAAGTTATAAAAGAGCCAAGGTCAATTTGAGTTTGATATACATGTACATCCAAAATTTTATCCTGAAGTAATCCTAAAGTATGTTTATTATAACATGAAGTGAATAACAAAGTTAGAATATTTTGACCTTCAATGTCAATGACATTTATGAGTGAAGGTCAAAGCCTGTCTGGTTAACTTAAGGGTCTATCCTAAAAGATTTATATGCTTAAGTTTGAAGACAATCCATTCATAAATAACAAAATTATAGTAAAATAATAGCAAAAAACAAGCAAACTTTAGACATTCGACCTTGAAGATCAAGGTCATTTATGAATAAAGTTCAATGTCTGTCTGGTTAACCTAGAATATTATTACGCTCAAAATTAAAGTCTATCCTTTCAAAAATAACAAAGTTATAGACATTATAGCAAAAAACAAGCAAACTTTAGTCATTTGACCTTGAATGACAAGGCCATTTATGAATGAACGTAAAGGTAAGTCTGGTTTACTAAAATGTTTTGACCCAAGGGTTAGTTTAAATTTTATTTATTCAATAAATTTTACATAAAGTGGCATTTACAAACATTGCACAACAATGTAATTCAGACTGTATTGGAAACTAAGTAAAACAATTCTTATATCAATTCCTATCCGAGGGTTGTTGTGGCCAAGTATGACGACAATACACCAATAACTTTAATAAATTAAATCAAGATTTAAGTGTGTGAACGGAAAGGGCATAAGCAACGGCAACGCCGACATGATTGTAACAATACCTCTACTCATTTTTTGTTTTGTTTAAAGTCCTGCTAAAAAATGTTATCATCATGATGTCACATAAACAAGAATAAAAAAGTAAGTTCAAACATAAGTACCATCAGGTCAAATCACATGTTTCAACTTTTAGCAATAATTGGCAACCATAATAGTGAGACTTACTGTTTTGATATACTGTATCTCTAGTATTTTTATCTAAATCTGCAAGAATATCTATATATACATTCTATAATAAATCCCTAAGGCTTTAATAAGTATACAAAATAAAAAAGATACACACGTACAATAGTTCTTCTGATTAAATTATGGCAAAAAAACCTGATCAATTATATTAGGCCTATTATATGAGTCCTAGTAAAAATATTATCTACCCAAATATTAATTAGATGCAGCAAATTCTACATTTTGCGATGATACCTATTACCTACATGCATTTGTGATAAACTCAAACATTTTTTCGATGTTTTTAGAATTTTCATCACAGTAGGATATTCCATCTCTCCCGTTAATGATGTCAAACACATCGCAGAAGGTCCTGCCACTATGGCTACCTTTTCCACCTTCTTCTTTTTTAAATCCTTTTTTGTCTTTGTCGTGAAAAAACACCAAAGCTGTCATCTTGTTCATCTTTGAAACTGAAATTAAATTTGAACAAATCTACGAGCATTTCTAGTACCAACGGTCTTGGACAAGCTCTTTTTCAAAACGTGTTTCCTATTAACTGTCAATGTAACATAACCTAACATTTTGGATGATTGTAAGATGAATACAATTAAAATTAAAGGCATATAATCAAAATTCCAAATCAGTAGCATTAAAATCAACGAAATTATAACAGTAATAGATTCAGCATTATATGGAACGCCATAGCTGCCTCATGTTGTTACATTTCTTTTTATCTTGCCTAAAAAGCGTTTTATTATGTCAAATATTAGTGTTGTGTTGCCATAATATTTTGTCGACTTGTCTAAACATTGCCTAATTATGCGTGACAATAGTTTTATCTCTTCAAAATATGACGTTGACTTTTCTTAACATTGTAAAATTATTTCAAACAGTAGTGTTATCATGTCAAAATGTCGTTTTGTCTTGTCTGTAATGTGTAATATTGTGTTAACTAGTCGCGCTATTAGGTCAAATTGTGCAACTGTTTTATCAAAAGACTGTCTGATCATCATTTCAAACAGTTACTGTAGTATTCTCTTGTCGAAATTTGGTGTTGATTTGTCAAAGAACTGCTTATTTTATCAAACTGCTATGTTATTTTGTCAAAATACGGTGTTAAAATGCCTTTACATTGTTTTATTGTGTGAAACAGGAGTGTTAATTTGCCAACGTACACTACTGAATTGTCTTATTATATCAAATATTCGCATTATCTTGCCGAAATGGGGTGTTGACTGAACTAAATCAGCCTTATTATGATAAACTGCATGCTATTGTCAAAAAGCGGTTTCGACTTGTTAAAACTCAGTTTTATCAAGTCAAAAACTTGCGGTATCTTGTCGAAAAATATGTAATTGGCTTGTCAAATATTAAACAGAAGTGCTATATTGTCAAAATTTGATGTTTTATTGAAAAAACAAAAACGTCTTATAATGTCTAATAATTGTGTGTTATTTTGTTCAAGTTCTGTCTTGAGAAAGCGCTGTCTGATTCTGTTACACTGTCCCGTTATCTTTTTTTGCTCTATCTTTTCACGCTCTGCGCGGGCTCTGGTCACGTGATACCAAGTTTAGACAACACCGCATCTGGACAGGATAGCACGATTATCTGCCATAATGGGACGATGTTTAGACAAGATAACGTAAAACATTTGGCAAGTCAACGCCACTGTATTACATAATGATACTGTCTTTTAACAAGTAAACACCACATTTGAAAAGGAAAAATGATACTTCGCTGACAATATGCACAACTAGACTTGGTACTGATCATTCCTGTAAAGTTTGGATGAAATTGCACCAGTAGTTTATGAGGAGTAGTCCGGACAAACTTTTGTGTATCTGGCAACACACAGAAAAAAACACCTTTTTATCAAAGGGCCATAACTCAGTTAAAAATCATTCACCCGGAAAACCCGTGCAATAGGCGCAAGGACTTGAGATAAAGATCAATCCTGTAAAGTTTCATTGAAATTGCGTAAGTGGTATAAGAGAAGTAGTCCGGACAAACTTTAAAAATAAAAATTATTAAAGGGCCATAACTCTGACAAAAATCATTGAACCGCAAAATGCTGACAATATGCACAACTAGACTTGGTACTGATCTTTCCTGTAAAGTTTGGATGTAATTGCACCAGTTGTTTATGAGGAGTAGTCCGGACAAGTTTTGTGACGGCCAGACGGACAGACATACGGACAGACAGACGACGGAGAAGTGATCCATATATGTCGCCACTACTCCGTAGAGGCGACACAAAAATGACACTTTGACAAAAAGATAATAATTTTAGACAAGTAATCACCACGTTTTGACAAGATGATAAAATAAGACGAATCTAGACACGTTAAATCTGCATTTGGACATAAAAGCATGACAGTTTGACATACTAAAATAGCGTTTCAACAGTTCATAACCATAGTTTGTAAAGATACCACCATAACTTCACATAATAAAACAGTGTTTAGACAGGTTAACATAAAGTTTGGACAAAACAGCATGGTAATCTGAGAAAATAAGGCAGTATTTAGACATGTCAATACCATTTATCGACAAGTCAACAGTTCTGTTTGACACAATAAAACAACCTTTACACAAACATAATTCATTTGCAAGTCAACACTAGGATTTAACATAATAAGAATAAGTATATTTTTTAGACAGGATAACAACAGTTTTAGACAAGAAAGCATGATTTTTGTTTTGACACAATAAGACAGAATAACACAACCTCATACAAAGCAACATAACAGTTTGACAAAACAGGACAATACTCAGACAAGTCAATATAACGGTTAAACAAGATATCACTACTAGCCGACATGATAAGACATGAGTTTAACAAGTTGACATCAAGTTCCGAGAAGATAACACTACTGTTTCACATAATAAGACAATTTCTAGACAATTTACCACCACAGCTGGACAAGACAGCATGATATTTTGACATAAAAGACATTCTTTAGGCAAGATAACGCCGAATTGGAATACAATAACATGGCCGTCGATTTCGATAACATAATACAACAGTGTCAGAACAAACCAGGATCACATTTGGACAAGATGACACCATGTTCCGACAATATATCGTAAATAATTTGCGGTTCATTTTTAAAGAAAATAGGAAATGCACTTTTAACCCTTTAACTTGTTATTTAAGCACATAATCCGTTAAGAGAAATCAATTTTGAATCTAGAATTTCTAACAGAAATAGTTCAACTCTACCTTTATAAAATTGTACGATGTTATTTATATCTCTTTCTCGAGTCGAACAAAATTGCCTCGGATAAACAACAAACACGGGAGAGTCCGACAACCTAACAAAGTCACTTGTGATGCATACAAACTTCAGTTCAATGTTCTCGGGAATAAATTTCAACTTAAGCTGCATTTGTAGTTCCTTCTCAGATTCGAATGCTTTAAATCTAGGGTGGTGAACAACTTGAACTGAAATACAAGATATGAGTATACATAAACTGACCAATTAAAATGATAAAGAATACCATCATTTTTATTGCATTAAGAAACATGGTCGTGACCCGAGTAGGGCTCGAACCCATGATGTCTGGATTGAGAGGCAGACATTTTAACCACTAGGCCACCGATCCCCTTAAAGACAATTTCTAGTAGCAACATCCTCTGTACATATTAAAACAGACAATTGTTTTATAATTGTTGTTTTTTGTTTGTTTTTTTTTTTTTTTTGTTCGTTTTATCATTCAAAAATGAAAAAGCATTAACTTTAATTGATAAAAAACAGACTACAAACCATATACGTGTCGTTTTGCTGTCAGGTGTTGCTTTATTTCAAAGTATTTAATTGCTTCTTCTTTTTCATCTGTAAGTTTTTCTATTTTTTTCTTTAACGACCGGATCTCCTTTTCTTTCTTTTCTATGTCTTTCTGCATTTGTATTTTACTTTCTTTTAAATCAGTTATTTGTCTTGTATATTCAACGACAACGTTGGTCGTATCATCTTTCTCCTTTGTTTCTTCCTGTAACATTTGTGTTTCCATGTGTTTTTTATCTGAATAAGGTGTCATTTTTTTCTTTCCTTCAGTTAGGTCGATCATATCCTTTTCAAGGGATTGTATTTTCTTGTCTCTTTCTTTTACTTGTTTATGTAGCAATAGAATTTCATTCCTAGCGGTTTTCTTCGTTTCTTCTATCGCCTTGATTTCCGAACGGAACCGGTCTAATTTCTCTTCCCAGCTTTTTTGTAATGTTTCTAATTGATCCACTTTCTCCAGCATTTGAGTGTTTTCTTTTTCCAAAGCGTTGAATTTCTCTAACGATTTCCCTTCCTCTTCGAACTGTAGAATTTTTTCTCTCATTTGGTAGATTGCCGTAACATAGTTTTGTTCTTCTAATTTTGACATGACTAGACAATTTGACAGTCTTTTATTTTCTATTATATGCACATCTTTTACCTCGTTAGTCATTCGTGTTACAGTTTCACTAAACGATATCATGTTATTTGATACTTCATCTATTTTTGCATTCACTTTTGATATCTTGTCTAAAAATAACTTTTGAGTTTTCGTCTGATGGGTAATCATCTCCTTTCTATCTTCGATGCGATGCTCTATAAGAACTTTATTTATCTGCTCGTATAAAGACATTAGGTGTGCATTGTCATTATCCAGTTTTTGTTTTTCCTTCTCCAGCGATTTAATCTTTATTTCATTTTGTTCTTTGAGTGATGCAAAATTCTGTCTTTCATTTTTGAGCTCAACCTTAAGTGAGTCAATTTCATTTTGCTAATCAATAAGTATTTTTTGTAGTTCTTCCTTTTCTTTGCGAGATGCATTGACTTTCCTTAAGCATTCATCTTTTTCAGATTGTAATGTATTACCGAGCATTTCAAAGTTGGACTGTCCAATATTTATATCGCGTTCTGCATCCTCATTTCGACGTATCAGGTCATTGACCTTTTTTTCTAATTTCTCATTCTTTGTTTCCAATACATTTTTGTCTTTTCTAATGTTTTCAAGTTTCACTTTTAGGTTCGAAGAATTTGTTTCGAGGTCATGTATTTTGTTATATAAACGTTGTTTTTCCTCAAGATATGACGCTTCTCGTTCAGTCAAATTGTCTATCTCCTTTTTGGCCATTCTTTGTTCTTCGGTAACTCTTTTCAACTTCTTTTGCAATGATTCGATTACTGCATCATGATACTGCATTTCTTTGTCTAATGCATCTGCAAAGGTTTCCGACTTTGACTTGTATTTGTTAATGAACAGCAGTGCATCGTCTGGTATAATAGCATTGCACCTTTTTCCAGTTTCTATGATAAAGTTGAGGAGTCTAGTCAGCGAATCCACTATGATAAAGCTTTGATCTGAGAGGGCGTCCTAAAATAAGTATTTCTAATCTTACATAATAGGTGGGACAGTTTAAAGGCTTAATGTACGTTGTTATGTTTTACTACTGAAAATCTTTTGGTTAAGATATATTGACTTCGTTCTTGTTCACTATAAATGTTTTATAGCATTTTGATTAAAATTCAAAAATTAAGTATTTTAACTTTATTATTTGTAATCAAAATTAACTAGGAATGTGAAACACAATTCCATTTTATAGTAAAACATATATAATTGTACGTATTGAAAGCGTTACGATCAAAAAGATCGTGTTATAACAAAACAAAACAAGAGGGTCATGATGGCCCTGACTCGCTGACCAGAAACAACTGCTTTTCAGTAAAAGATGAAGGCCTACATAAGAATGCTATAGACAAAGTTTGGTGATCATGCAACAATTAGTTCTGTAGAAGCAGACGTTTAAAGGTATTTCTATTTTAGCTTTAGCGACCCCTAAAAGGAACCAATCAAATTAATATAAGCAAAGTTGATAAAAGACGACCTAAGAATGCTAAAGACAATATTTGTTGATTTCAGTAGGAAATGATGTTCAAATGGTTTTCTATTTTTAGCCCATTAAAAGGCGCCATCAAATTAATATGAGCAAACTTGATAAAACACTACCTATAAATGCTACAAACAAAATTTGATGATCATCCATGAATTAGTTCTGTAGAAGGAGACGTTTAAATGTATTTCTATTTTTAGCTATTATTTTAGTAGGAGATGATGTTCAAAGGTTTTTTGAGCTTCAATTTTATATGGACAAACTTGATAAAACACTACCTTAGAATGCAACAGACAAAATTTGGTGATCATCCAACAATTAGTTCTGAAGCAGATGTTTAAAGGTATTTCTATTATTAGCTTTAGCAGCCCCTTAAAGGGGCCAATCAAATTAATATGAGCAAACTTAATAAAAGACTACCTAAGAATGCTACAGACAAACTTTGGTGATAATCAATCATTTAAGATGTTTAAAGGTTTTTCTAATTTTAGCTCTTTTGACCCCTAAAAGGGGCCAATTGAAATGGCATGAGCAAATTTTAGTGTGACTGCCGCAAGGATGCTACAGACCAAATTTGAGGTAAATCTGCCCAAAAGTTTCAAAGAAGAAGATGATTGTTGACGACAAACGACGGACGCCGGAGTATCCCACTTTGATACTAATAGCTCACTCTTAACCTTCGGTTTTTGGTGAGCATACAGCCCTGGATTCGGTCCGTTCGTAAGAACGTTCATCAGTCCATCCGTACATAAGTACGTTTGTACGTCACTTAGGTCAAAAACTAATGTTACTGCGGTATTGATTTTCGAACCATTAAGTAGAGAACGCTTTGGTCTGAAGTCTAAATTATAGGTGTGGATTTTGATGATGACTAGTGGATGCCCCGCCCCACCTTTATTGTTTAGGTTAGTTGGTCAAATGTCAAAGTCACTGTGGTCATAACTACTAACATTTTGTCTAACAAAAACAACAGACACTTTGGCCTAGGTCATAAAAATTGTTGCGAAATTTAGTCATGACAAGAAATTGACCCCCATTTATTTTGAGGTCATTACTTTTAAAGTCATTTTGTTCAGGTCACAGTTACAGAGATATCATTTTCAAATGAGTCTAAAGAGGAACAAACAAGACTTTTATTAGTTATAGTTTTGCACAACCTCCTATCATTACATATGCATGTATATCATGTATCAGTAGATTTGACTTGCATAGATTATACATAAGTGTTGTTGTTTTTTGTTGTTGTTGTTTGTTGTTATTGTTGTTTTTATTTATTTTTTTTCCTTGTTTTCTTTCAATTTTAGTACTTTACCTTAAAATGGTCTAGTTTTGCTAAATAGGCGCATTCCTTTCCGGTGAAAACGCCTAGTGTTCATATTGTTTTAAAGTGTGAATTGCGTTCACACCATCTAGAGCTTCTAAGCTCTACAGTGACCTCCAACACGTAATTTAACTATATTTTCTTTATAATATAACGTTAGAGAGGGCATCTGTGGTTTAAAATACTTCTTAAATATGTCTTTTGAAAAAAGGAGTCAATGGCTGGATAATTAAACAGAGACTTGTATTAACTTACATCTATTGTTTCCAGTATTGTCATATGTTTTGGTGCATGACCAAATTCTTCGCCTCCGTCTGCATCTTTGTGAGAAAGAAACAAATAAGTTAATGAGTGAAAGTCGTATTTTTATATATTTTTTGTTTTATACATTTTTTTTCTATTTAGCATTGCTTTTGATATTGCTTCTATGTTTTTCAGTTATTAACGAATGTATTAAGAAGCAATATAAACAATTTCGGTTACACCATAACCCACTGTGTAGTGACAGAGGTATGAAACTCTACTTAAATTGTAGTCTTAAATCATAGTCACACATGCAAATAAAACTATTTATCTATCAGGCTTTAAATTAGTATTAAAACCCATGTAATTGGCAACAAATGAAAAAGTGATTTAACTCAAGATTTAGTGATAGAAAGAGCATCGAAACATGAGGCTATCTGATTTGCACGAGGGGGCATAGCCCCCGAGTATTAATAAGATTGTCGAGTGTTTTGGTGTTCTTTCTCTTTTGTATCATAGCCAAACATAAAAGCACATTCCCTGTTGTCACAATATGAAACCCCAGAAAAAAGTAATCAATGAACGGGCATGAATATGATTTTTCTGTCGCTTTCCTTTTCTCTTCTGTCACAGGAAATCCCAGCAAAAATGAGCCAATCAATGGGCATGCTCTGGAGTGCGGGTAACTAATCCTGCACTCCAGTTAACGCACTGTGCATACGATTTAACTTTGACACATTTTCAACAGAAAGGTCCCCAAACTATGATACAATGTTTGTTAACCATCCTTGATGCTGGGGTGGCGTATTATTTAATGCACAAACATGAGGTTAGCACACCTTTATCAATTTGGGGGGGGGGGGGGGGGGGGGGGGGGCTATTCACGCGGCTAGTAGACAACGAAATGTTTTAAGATCTAGCTACAAGGGAAGAAAATATAAAAAAATCGATGTTTTTTGTTTTGTCTGTATTCTGAATATTTCAGGATGTCATAGACACAGTAAATAAGTATACAATGTACAAAAAAATACGTAGAAAACTTCATATTATTTGACAAAGTCAGTGATGTATTTACATCACCAATCTTTTGAAAATGAATGATTTATCATTTTCACCAATACATGATTTTTCTATAAAATGTTTTATTACTGAAGAGAGTAAGTTGTCCTGGTTAAACGAGATCTTAAAAGAAACACGAAATAATGTTGAACATTTACTATTTTGTAGAATATGAAATTGACTACACACCATTCACACTAGAATCGCCGTTCCCCTCATTAACATGTTGTTTGACAGTTGCAAAAGATTCCCTTAATGAATTTGTTGTCCTCACAAAAGCCGCCATTGAATGGTCTACTAGCTTAATATAATACTGTAAAGCAAAAGTAAAACTTGATTTATAACGGAAGCAGTTCTCAAATAGTGAAACCTATCTGTAGTTTCTTACATATCATTCGTTTATGTTTTAAATGAATTTCTACTTTCATTTACCTTACGTATTATTCGATTAAGTTTAAAATTAATTTCTACTTTCTTTTACATTTAATCTTATTGAGCATGCCAAAAAGCCAAAAAAAAAAAACTCTAATAAAAAATAAATTGTTGAAAGCATAAAATTCTGTAATAATACAGTGGTATATAAATAAGAACAACAAAACCTGGAAATCATGAACCAGTTTTTCATTTATTTCCAGGTGTTGCAATATCTTTCTTTTAACTTCCACAAGAAGGCACGTTCCCATTGTCCTGGTTTGCAGTTAACCTTTTGAATAGATCTGCAAAATATCTGCTAATAAGACGTTCATTAACGCTTTTTAAAGGCAACATTATGCCACAAAAACGAATACCTAATTCTTCAGTAACAGAAGAAAACATGAGTTTTATAAATGTTTAAAATAAGGGTATTAGAGCATGTGACCTTCTTATCACCTGAAGAAAGTTGCGCTGAAAATAATTTTGTCATAAACGTAGCAGAAATGTAAAAAAACTAGTATAGATAATTTCTTACAAAATACTAACAAAATACAAAATCACAAATAACTGTACTTGTAACTAGTTGCCAAAAGGCTAAAAATGATGAGATCTTTCAGGAAAACTGTTGAATGAGAAACCTTTTGGAAAGTTTTACAACAAAACAAAAGTAAAAGGTTATGACAAAAAAATTAAAAAACATTTCCTGAGCATAATTGTCCTTTAAAGCTAGTAAAAAGATTTAAAGTTAGTAGCCTATACAATGAAGTTTCAGTTAAAAAACATTAATAAAATTGATGTTTTTATCCAGATTTACGGAAGCTACTACAAATCCGGTGCCCTCATCACAGGTCTTGTTTTCGGCAGGAGCGGGCACCTTGATAAACCTACGTTTTTTTTCCCCCTAAAATCTGAGGAGACTATTTTCCGCATATAACAATTTCATATTTCTTTCTCTTTTCATTTCTTTTATTTTTCAGTGGGATTATTAATAAATTATGCATGATAATATTGGAAAGCGAATAGACCTAGCAATAATGATGATTGATTTTTATTCAAATACAATTATAATTGTAGTAACTTTCGTTTTATAAATAAACCCCCCCCCCCCCAATAAAAAAATGAAAGATAAGCTTGAAATTGATATCGGACGAGTAAACAAAAAATGACAGCACTGTGATGCCGTATAGATACAATACTAAAGTTTTTTCTTATCAAAATGAATTATTAAAATAGCGATGCTAATTTAATTTAACGAAATTACTTACCTGAAAGAAATGTCTGTAGACTGTATTACACTTCACCTCCGTACATTACATCACAAACTCTGTAAATGTTCATTATATTGAATCAATTTTCAAGTAAAAAACCGGGTTATACTCCCCGAATAGGTTTTGGACACAGGAAGGTATACCTCTAGTAAGTGTCAGAGTTATGTCACAGACAAAGTTCAAAGTTTGTAAAAACAAAACCAAATGTTTGCACGCGACACGTCGATTCAATATGGTGATTATCTCTGTGAAATAGTTGTTAAATCCGACTTCAAGTAACGAAGTTATGGGCCCAGACACGATTTTTGCTGCAAGGTCAAGCTGTGACCTTGACCTTCAAGGTAGCCCTTTTTCCC
>NW_026857266.1:0-13336 GCF_026571515.1 Ruditapes philippinarum
CAACATTCCTGTAAAGTTTCATGACCCTATGTCGAATAATATTTGAGCTACATGTGACACGAGTTGAAAATTGCAAATGTTTACTAAATCAAGGACAATTACTCTATAAATACTAGATAAATCTAAACGAAAATACCCAGGTGCACAACTACACATGCTGATCAACATTCCTGTAAAGCTTTTGAGCTACGTGTGACATAAGTTGAAAATTGCAAGTTTTCATTAAGTCAAGGGCAATAACTCTGACAAAACACAAGCGAAACCCCAGGTGCACAACTTCATATACTCTATAAATACTGTATGTGTATTTAAATTCGCGGAAGCAAATTTTCGCGGAAAGGTCCATTTTGGGGGTGTATACAAATATTCGCGCTATTTTAAATTCGCGGAGGTGACTGCCGAAAATCATAAATTCGCGTACACCCATCAGGTTAAAAATAAAGAATATTACTCTTACACGATTATGCAATGTTTTTCGCAAGCAGCCTTCTTTCATTTTACATACTTTTTACTATAATCACCGATTTTGTTAAAATATTGACTGTGAGTAAGTAATTCTGTTTTGTTTTCCATGTTTTCATCAGTTAAAATCGTTAATGTTTGTGTTGTTAGTATTGTTTGTTTAGAAAATCAAAATATAATCTGATCAGATGTCAAGACGTTTATGACTCGGACTATGAAATAAATAGCATGACGCAATGGTATTGTTTAAACATGTATTTACTTATACAAGTATCCGCTAATCATATCAGTCAACCAATAATACACTAGCAAACTGATTTATATAACGAGCTGAATGTAACATGTACAGTTTATACAACAGTAAAATCACTCTTTGAAAGCGCCATGGATACCAGACTTATGGCAGCCGTGAACATACTGATATACATTGTTCTATAGATGCGCAAAAATATGACTATTATGAAATTATTGATGTAGAAATATTCGCGCTGAACATGAATTTGCGGATCGAATGTCAACGCGAAGATCGCGAAAATTTGAAGCCCGCGAATATTTCTACACATACAGTACTAGATAAATCTAAACGAAAATACCCAGGTGCACAACTACACATGTATGCTCCCTTTGCAGCTTACTGAATACACTCCCGTTACTTAAGAAAGTGAGCAATAGTGGAACATTTGACCGATGCGCAGGAGAGTACTACACATGCTGATCAACATTCCTGTAAAGTTTCATGACTCTAGGTCAAATATTTTTTAAGTCACATGCGACACAAGTTGAAAATTGCAAATTTTCATTAAGTCATGGGCAATAACTCTAAACTACTACATATATTCACATGAACATACCCAGAAGTACAACGTCACATGCTGAACAACATTCCTGTAAGGTTTCATGACTCTAGGTCAAATACTTTTTGAGTTGCATGCATCACAAGTGGAAAATTGCAAATTTTTAATAAGTCAAGGGCAATAACTCTAAAAATACTAAATAGATCCACAAGAAAATACCCATGTGCACAACTACACATGCTGATCAACATTCCTGTAGGTTTCATGACTCTAGGTCATATACATTTTGAGCTATGTGTGACACAAAATGAGAACGGACGGACGGAAGGATGGACAGACGGACAAGGGTAAATCCAAATCCCCCCCCCCAAAGTGGGGGCACAATAATGAATTTAGAGTATGTTAGATGTTTAACAACAGTTTTCTGAAGAAAATAGCAGTGATTGTGAAGTAATGTGTCATTATCATTATAATAATACCAATTGTCAAAGGAGCAACAGATGCAAAATATAGTTCATATTTAATGCAAATAAGTATTTTTTTTAAAAACTACAACAAGATACAAGATTTAATGATTTTACTATAAGGACAAGAGGGTCATAATAGCCCTATATTGCTCACCTAAGTATCAAGGCTCACAATAAATTAAAGAGGACTGACTGAGGAAGCCATGTTTGACGCTCGCCCAAACATGCTCCATTTGCCAAATTAATGACATTGAAAATCTTGTAACCAAAGAATTTTTGCCAAATTAATGACATTGAAAATCTTATAAACAAAAGAATTTTAACAGAGTTATCAAAAGGAAGTTTTACATGAGGAACAAAATTGTGCAATTTCAAAAGATAAGGTATGGATCTGGACTTTCAGTGTAAAATTTTGATCAATGCTTAATCTGCACTTGCAAGTAACAATAAATTTATTAAAGAAACATAATGAAATAACTCCTTTGTATGTGTCAATTAAAGAAATACATTTTTATAGTTGTTATCACTATTTCAAAGCCACAAAATACAAAACGTGACAAATACAAAATGAATACAGGGTATATTTCATGTCCAGTCGGTAACTTTTTCATTGATCAAGGAATGACACTTTATTTGCATGGGCCTGATTTCTATATGTTTCTACAAACAGATGGATGGACGGATGGAAAGATGGACAAAGAAACACGCAATTCTATAAATAGAAACACGCAATTCTATAAATAGTAACACGCAATTCTATAAATAGAAACACGCATTTCTATAAATAGGAACACACAATTCTAAAAATAGAAACACAAAATTCTATAAATAGTAACACGCAATTCTATAAATAGTAACACGCAATTCTATAAATAGAAACACGCAATTCTATAAATAGAAACACGCAATTCTATAAATAGAAACACGCAATTCTATAAATAGAAACACGCAATTCTATAAATAGTAACAAGCAATTCTATAAATAGTAACACGCAATTCTATAAATAGAAACACGCAATTTTATAAATAGAAACACGCAATTCTATAAATAGAAACACGCAATTCTATAAATAGAAACACGCAATTCTATAAATAGTAACACGCAATTCTATAAATAGAAACACGCAATTCTATAAACAGAAACACGCAATTCTATAAACAGAAACACGCAATTCAGAAACACGCAATTCTATAAATAGTACCACGCAATTCTATAAATAGTACCACGCAATTCTATAAATAATACCACGCAATTCTATAAATAGTACCACGCAATTCTATAAATAGAAACACGCAATTCTATAAATAGTACCACGCAATTCTATAAATAGAAACACGCAATTCTATAAATAGTACCGCGCAATTCTATAAATAGTAACACGCAATTCTATGTTGTTGTTGTTGTTGTTCTGTTATAATATGAAGTTGAAGTTGATTCCTTCAATAATAGCAAAGTTACAGTCAGTTACAGCCAAAACAATGAAAATTTCAATAATTTGACCTTCAAAGACAATGTCATTAATGAGTGAAGGTCAAGGTCTTTCGGTTTTTTTTTTAACAGTTATCCTTGAAGATTATTATGTTCAATTCAAAAACAAAAAAAAAAACCCCCAATTCCTAATAAATTTTTTCCCCAACGGCAAAAATATAATAGGTCCGGAAAGGGAATCCCTTATAAATTTTTTAATTTTAAACCAAACTTTAAAAAATAAAAAAGAAAACCCTGTAAAAAAGAAAAATTGGCTTTAAACCTTTTCAAGGTTTTTTTGGGAGGCTTGGGTTAGGGTTTTTCCCGGGTTTTTGGGGCCTTGAAACAAAAAAAGAAAAAAAAATTAATATCCCGGGGCCCAAAAAAAACCCCCGGGAAACAATTTATTTTTTTTCAAAAAAAAAAAGTCGAGCTAAAAATAATTGCACAAAGGACACATTGCTATCGCAAGAGTTCACTTCTGAACAAAAAGGCATTTTCTGCCAAAGGCCTAAGGTGATCTAAAAACTTGTTTGGTACGGATTATCCAGGAGGAGAGGCATAAAATATGTTTTCATTGAGAGTCTGTACCAGAGTCGCTCATGTCATTATTTGTGTTTCTTTCTTCTGTGTATCCATCTTGTGTCCTAGATATTGATTCTTCTGACTGGTGCCCATCTGTCCTAACTATTGAACCTACTCTTTGAAGTATATCAAGTTTTCTCTTTTCTTCTAGTTTAAATATACTTTCTTTCTCACCAGTTTTATAGAAATCAATTCTGAAATGAATATAACAGCATAGTAATCCTAAACAAGATTGCACATAAGTGGCGGCATGGCCAAGTGATTAACGTGTTAGAATAGTAATCCAACGATCGATAGCCGCATGCATTCAAATTCCATCAGGGGCAAGTCATTGTTGTTTCCTTGAGCAAGAACCTTTATACTCATTGCTCAGTACTGGTTGGTTCCAGGAACGGATTTGAAAGTGTGTCTATAAGCTTAAAGCTTCCTACACAATCAAACTAAAATAAATTCTGTATCAACCAAGATTGCACTTATGAAAAAAATGCTATGCCACCGCATTAATGCAATACTAAATAGAAGGAACAGATTCTTTTTGTTTCTATATAATTGAACTTTGCCATAATAAGAAGTAGTTTCTAGTGAATTTGGGGTCAAGGTCAGATTTCAGCATGTCAAATGAAAGACAATATGCAGATGTGTCTAATGTTCAAATACAAAAGCCCTAATATAATAACTTATTCAAAATAAAAGTATTCTTACTTGATAAAAATTTTGGTATATACTGTATTACATAGCTGTATTAAACATTTAAATGCAATAACAGTTATTTTTCTTAAATACTATCTTTTCATTTAAGCATTACCTATTCATGAAAAAAACAAACAAAACATTTATGATTTAAAATTATCATTTTAAATAAATGGTGTCTGTCAAGATTGATATTTTAAATATTTTTATCGTTTTATTTTATGTTTGTTTCAGCAGCATAAATCTGATAAAAATGCATTTTCATATCAGCTTTTAGATATTTAGCTGAGCTTTAATTTGCACCTTATTTCATGTTCATACTTCTAAACTCAAGTTATAAGTACGAGGGTTGTCCCAAAAGTCCGTGACAAATTTTATAGCCGGTTCATTTTTAACGCCAATAGAAAATAATTCACACATATAACCGTTAAGTTTATTATTTAACATTACAACAAATCATTTACAAAAAAATTACCCTAGTTACTTAGAAATTTTCAGTATAAACGACATTGGTTTGAGTTGCCGGCGCAAGTCAAATAATTTACATTTTGTTATGAATAGGCTGAAATTAATTACGTATATTTCAAATATCTGATGATGTGTCTGCACAATGTCACGATGACTTTCTCTGCTGCTATGTTTAATTCATCTCTGAAAATTTTAGTTAAATAACTTAAAAAACCAAAACGATACAAATAAATGAAAATATCTCATATAGAATAGGAAAGTTAAAATGGCGACGTTCAAAGAATTTGCGGCGCAGTGAACATGTCACTCAGGTTTCACGACTATTTCGAGATGACACATGTCACGATTTTCAACAAATATACCAAATATAACAGTTTAGCAACATATTCTGAGCATTTGTGTACAAAAGGCATGAACAAAACCAGAGTTTTGCGCTACAAAAAGCGAAAATAAGGAAAACACGGATAGGAAGACCGATCTTCGTCGCCTATTTCCTACAGCTAAAAACAGGAGTAACGAGACCGGAAGTTCGCGTATAGCAAAAATTAATGTATGTCATCCAAACATTCAACAGACATTAACAACCACATGATTTAAGTAAGAAATTGACGATTTATGGGTACCATTATTGCGTTGAAAGCCATTGAGAGTATTTGAGAAAGGCGCCTTATATAGATTTAACGCCGTCTTTGACGTTGGACGTGCGCCGCGATTCAGTTAGTTGCCATGGTGTTTATGGCATATTCTTGTTGTTTGTTGATATTTATCTATGAAAATTTGTGAAAATGTTTAAATTATATGGGTTAATAACATATTAAAATATCAAATTCGTACCTGTTTTATTTAGCTTTTAAACAATCTTGTCACCGAATATTGGGACAACCCTCGTATTTAAGTGTGTCAATTGATATATATTGAGAGAAATAAATTTAGTTCCCGAATAAGGATTTATCATTATTGTCTCAGAGATTTCTGCTGAAGGAGTGAAGCATTTAGTCTCCAGAGTTGAAGCAAGTCCAAAAGTGCAGAAAGTCTCCAAGCCCAGGAAGTCCAAAAGCGCAGCAAGTCTAGAAGCACAGCAAGTCTAGAAGCACAGCAAGTCTAGAAGCACAGCAAGTCCAAAAGCACAGCAAGTCCAAAAGTGCAGCAAGTCTAGAAGTGCAGCAAGTCTAGAAGCACAGCAAGTCCAAAAGCACAGCAAGTCCAAAAGTGCAGCAAGTCTAGTTACCGCAGCAAGTCTAAAAGTGCAGCAAGTCTAAAAGCGCAGCAAGTCCAGGAGTGCAGCAAGTCCAAAAATGCAGCAAGTCTAGAAGCACAGCAAGTCCAAAAGTGCAGCAAGTCTAAAAGTGCAGCAAGTCTATAAGCGCAGCAAGTCCAAAAACGCAGCATGTCTAAAAGCGCAGCAAGTCTAGAAGCACAGCAAGTCCAAAAGCGCAGCAAGTCCAAAAGTGCAGCAAGTCTAGAAGCGCAGGAAGTCCAAAAGCACAGCAAGTCTAGAAGCACAGCAAGTCCAAAAGCACAGCAAGTCTAAAAGCGCAGCAAGTCTAGAAGCACAGGAAGTCCAAAAGCACAGCAAGTCTAGAAGCACAGCAAGTTTAGAAGCACAGCAAGTCCAAAAGCGCAGCAAGTCCAAAAGCGCAGCAAGTCTAAATTTACTATGACAAATGTCACATATAATTACATACTTTATTGTTGTAGTCTACTAGGACTTGGTTGTGTTAACAAGAATACTTTACATAATCGAGTAAATATGGGAACCCAGGCAATGCAATAATTAGCTCTATTAAAAATTGTCAGTTTGCTCTTATTAATTAAAAAAAAGTCTTTGATATTAATGTCGTAAGTAAAAAAATACGATCGCTAAAACAGATGAATAGTACATTCTTTTGTTGTTTTTAAATGATCCAGTTTATATGAATTTTAATCTGTATTTGTGCGAATGCTATTCCGTAAACATCAAAAACGCCACCGGCTTTTACTAGATACAACCACACATACCGCGTTATTTACTGAGATTGATTTATATGCATGTTAATTTACACAGTCGCTAAGATGTTGTGTGCAGTAACTGTCAAATATGGTAAGACCAGTTCAGGATGTAAACTTTTTAAACTCGCTGGTTAAAACCTGTCAGGTGTCGTATAAATTATGCGATGTTTACATTGCCGAATTACAGGGGCAGTGTGTCCAATGGAGGTGCATATCATGTCACATAAATGTGTTGATTGTAGTCAATTATCGGCAGTAACTGTGCTAATATTAGAGTTATGCCCAGAGGCAAGGACAAGAGCTGTGTGACACCTAAAGATATGTATATATCCTGTAAGTAGAAATGTTCCGCTTTTAAGTTTAAGATTACTTTACATTAGTTTACTGAATTTTTTACAAGAAAATGAAAATCCACGAATTTAAGAACCCAAGAAAATGCCCGTTTTGATAAAACCACGAAATTTCATGCCCACGAATATAAGTGAATTCGCAGTATACAAATAACAGAAACACATTTACCCTGGGGCAGGGCCAATTTTGACCCTAGAGCTATTATAAATTTGAATAATCTTTGTAGAGGTCCGCAAGATAATGACTTGTGCAAAATATCTAAGCTCTAGGCCTTGTGGGTCTTTACAAGAAGATTTTATAAAAGATTTTCTTATAATTCAGTTTGGTTTCTTTATAGAATCAAATACTTTGAACAACTTTGGAAGCCCTTCACCGAAGGAACAATCCTGCCAAGTTTGGTTGTAAATGGACCAATGGTTTTTTAGGAGATTTTTTAAATTCACTATATAATCTATAACACACAAGCACACACAGGTGAATCACTATATGCTACCACATCACAGATGCTGCAGTGAAATAAACCTGAATGACCCTCATGGGCGAGGTCAATTTTGAATATTTTTCTTAGAGTTTCATTATAGGATGCTACACACAAAATATCTAAGCTCTATGCCTTGCATTTTCAGAAGAAGATCTTTTAAAGCTGCACACCTCTAGATGAACCAAGATATTTCAAGAAAATCAAACTTGAGAAACAAGAGGGCCCAAGATCGCTCACCTGAGAAATAGGTCAAAAGGTTTAAGTGGAGCTCCTTTCATCCCAAAAGAAATAGCGAAAATTAAAACATCTGGAAAAATACAGGATTTACAGTACATATAAGGAAAATCAATGACCACTGGGCCGGGCCAATTTTGACCAAACTTGGTAGGCATCCACTAGAAGATGTTTTCTGCAAAATATCTAAGCTCTAGCTCTTTTGGATTTTCACAAGAAGAGTTTAAACAATATACATGATATATATAAGGAAAATCAATGACATCCTAGGGCGGGGCTAATTTTGACCCTAGGGCTTTTATTAGGACAACTGTGTAGACACCCATTTGAAAATGTTTCATGCTTAATATCTAAGCCCTTGCACTTTGGGTTTTTTCTTTTAAAGAAGGCTTTTTAAGTTTTTACTATAGACATGTAAGGAAAATCAGACCCCAGGGGCGGGGCCAATTTAACCCTGGGGCTTTTATTTGAACAAATTTGGTAGACACTCACTAGAAGATGTTTCATGCTGAATATCTAAGCTCTAGCTCTATGGGTTATTTGAAAGAAGATTTTTTAAAGTTTTAACAATAGACATGTAAGGAAAATCAGACCCCTGGGGCAGGGGCAATTTAACCTTGGGGCTTTAATGTGAAAAATTTGGTAGACACTCCCTAGAAGATATTTCATGCTCAATATCTAAGCTCTACCTCTTTGGGGTTTTTTCTTAAAGAAAGCTTTTTAAGTTTTTACTATAGACATGTAAGGAAAATCAGACCCCAGGGGCCAGGCAAATTTAAACCTGGGGCTTTTATTTGTACAAATTTGGTAGGCACTCACTAGAAGATGTTTCACGCTGAATATCTAAACTCTAGCTCTATGGGTTATTTGAATGAAGATTTTTTAAAGTTTTAACAATAGACATGTAAGGAAAATCAGACCCCTGGGGCAGGGGCAATTTAATCCTGGGGCTTTTATGTGAAAAATTTGGTAGACACTCACTAGAAGATGTTTCATGCTCAATATCTAAGCTAACAGAAGAGTTTTTAAGTTTTTACTATAGACATATAAGGAAAATCAGTAGCCCCGGGGCGGGGCCCAATTTTGATCCCAGGCCTTTTATTTGAACAAACTTTGTAGATACCCACCAGAAGATGATTTATGCTTAATATTTAAGCTCTAGCTCTTTTGGTTTTTTAAGAGAAGATTTTTTAAGTTTTTACTATAGATATTTCATATATAAGGAAAATCAATGACTCCCCCTCCCCCCCGGATGGGGCCAATTTTGACCCCAGGGATTTTATTTGAACAAATTTGGTAGACACTAACTAGAAGATGTTTCATACCAAAGATCTAATCTCTAGCTCTTTGGGCTTTTTACAAGAACATTTTTTAAGTTTTTACAATAAACATAAAAGGAAAAGTAATGACCCCCTGGGGTGGGGCCACTTTTGACCCCAGGGCTTTTATTTGAACAAGTTGATAGACGCTCACTAGAAAATGATTCATGCCAAATATCTAATCTCTACCTGTTTCGGATTTTCACAAGAAGATTTTTTAAGTTTTTACTAGTACATAAGAAAAATCAATGACCCCTGGGGCGGCAAATTTTGACCCTAGGGCTTTTATTTGGTAGACATCCACTAAAAGATGTTTCATGCCAAATATCTAAGATCTGGCTCTTTCGGATTTTTACAAGAAGATTTGTTAAGATTTTTGTAAAAAAATCTTTCGGTTGCCATGGCAACTAGAGTTCTTCATGGAATTTAATTCTTTGAACAACTTTGGTAGAGCTTCATGCAAGAAACATCCCTGCAAAGTTTCAACAAATTTGGCCATGTCGTTTAGGAGGAGAATTGTTTACAGAAATTGTTGACACACACAACAGACGGACGATGGACAATGGGCCATCAAAAAGCTGACCTTGAGGACATTGTCCTCAGGTGAGCTAAAAAGTACTGGGATTTTAAGAAAAGTGAAAGAAAAGTGAAAGATTCAAGGTTTAAGTAATAATTTCTATTTAATGTGCGATTTATGACCAATCCTGCAGTACTTTTCACCATATTTCTACTGCGTTAGTAACGCAGTAAGGACTTTTTTTAGCACATTTTGACATTTTTTTGTTGATTTATATGGGTTGCTATTGCTGTTTGCAATGTAGAAATTATCATCTTCGTTCACATTACAATATTTTACCTTTTTATGCATTTTCTCAATTTTCATGAAAATTAGCATGTATCTGGAGGCGTGCTGCTCTAAGATTTTAGTACATGTATATACATATAAGGAAAATCAATGTCCCCCTTAGGGCCATGCCAAAAGGGCTATAATTTGAACAGTTTCATTAGATGATGCTACACACAAAATATCTAAGCTCTAGACCTTGCACTTTAAGAGGAGATATTTTAAAAAATTTCATTTTAAAAATCTATTTTTAGCCCTTCTGACCCAGATGTTCAATATAGCAGAACCATTTGAACAATTTTAGTAAAAACATTCCCAGGAAGATTTCATCAAATTCGACCCAGTGGTTTCTGAGAAGTTGTTTGTATAAAAAGTTGACGACAGACTCACTTTGTGCACTTTCAGTTCAGGTAAAAGGGCTGGGGTCTCACAGATATGTTTGATTTTTCATGATTTGCCTACTTGTAAGTATGATATTTTTGTCAGATTTTAGTTTTTTCAACCCAACGGATGTTGTTTTTTTACAGAAATTTAGTAAATGCTTGATAATGTCTAAATTTCTAGAGAGAGAGAGAAAGAATTATTATTATGGGCATTCCTATAAACATAGTATTTATGATCTATTAATAAATATTTACCTATCGTATATAATACCATCAACTTTGGCATCCTTGAACTTTTGAATCATTCTTTTATCATTGCAACCTTCTCCCCACAGAAACAGTACCAGTCCTGCATCTTTCACATACTTGATCAGAGACATATCTTCAACTAACATATCAGACAACACATCTATTCCCTGAAAATAAAATTGAAAACAAAAACCTGTCAAACAAAACAATTACTTGTAGTTAAACAAAACAATTACCTTTACTAAAACAAAACGATTGTCATTCATACAAAAGAGCTGTCAGTAAGACTGCACATTGAAATGAATATTCTAACAGAATATTCTGTGCACTGCACTTCTTATCAATACCATCTATCATCCTATGAAGTTTCAAGTCCATAGCTTTTATAATTTATGAGAAATGGCCTGGACAAAAAAAAGTATGAAAATTAATAAAGGGTAATAACTCAAAAAATAAGAAGTGCAGAGTACCGGTTCTTGTACACTTTTTCTTTATGAGATCTATCATCCCATGAAGTTTAAAGACCATAGCTTTTATACTTTAGGAGAAATGGCCTGGACAGAAATAAAGTATGAAAATTAACAAAGGGCAATAAGTCAAAAAGTAAGAAATGCAGAGTACCGGTTCTTGTGCACTGAGATCTTTCATCCTATGAAGTTTCATGTCCATAGCTTTTATACTTTAGGAGTAATGGCCTGGACAAAAATAAAGTATGAAAATTAACAAAGGGCAATAACTCAAAAAATAAGAAATGCAGAGTAACGGTTCTTGTGCACTGCACTTCTTCTTAATGAGATCTATCATCCTATGAAGTTTCAAGTCCATAGCCTTTATACATTAGGAGAAATGTCCCGGACAAAATTAAAGTATGAAAATTAACAAAGGGCAATAACTCAAAAATTAAGAAGTGCAGAGTACCGGTCCTTGTGCATTGCACTTCGGGTTATTGAAAGAAGCATGATAACATACCAAGTTTGAAGTCAATCTGACTTATAGTGACTGAGCTATGCTCCAGACAAGCTTTAGGGGACGCCTACGCCCTTTAATGCCCTGTGTTAAAAAATGCAACAAACAGAGGTGTGGCCTCTGTGATTATTTAATAGAAGGATATTCTTTAAAACTTCAGAATAAAATATTTCATACAAAAGAACATATGGACTGTACTGTTGAAACTGTTTTATATGTTTTAGTTTGCAACGGCTGCAAAGAATTTTACATAGGCCAAACAGGGGACAAACTTAGAAACAGAAAAACTGTTCATGCTCAGCAGATCAGAGACCCATCAACAAGACAATTACCTTTAAGTGAACATTTAGATAAATGCTCTAAAAAAGACCCGAAATTTTGTATTTTCCCATTTTATAAATTTCACAGTAAAAACGTTTCAGCTAGGTTATCTAAAGAACGCTATTTTAATGATGTTTTTAATCCAAAACTTAATACTATATAATGACGTTACTATTTTTAGATTATGCGTACACATGTGGTCTCAACCCGGTACGGAATTAGACCGAACCCGTTGTAGTCTAGAAAGTAGTTCTTTAAAATTTTGAAATGGCCCAGTTTAAGTCATCTCTAGTTAGATTGGTCATAATTAAAGTGTATTTATTGCATGTGTGTAGTTTTTGTGTGTTATATGATGACTTTAAAAGTTATTTTTTGTGTATTCTCCAGGAACTCATTTGTTGGTGGAAGGATTAAAGATGTACTAACCACCAGCTGTCAGGAGTTTTTAAAGAGGTGAATTTAAACAGTGTTACAACAGAATGAAGATTTCTGAAAAAAGTAGATGGCTAACCTATTATATTTTGGGCCTCATTGGACTTAGATAGTGTTAATGTTTAAAGTTGAAGACAGTATATAATTCATCAAGAACAGTGGAATCCAGAATTAAGCCTCAAATTTGACTGATTTACTATAGAACAAATAGTACGAAAATTCACCGGTCCGAGTCCATGTGTACACACAAACGTCGCAGTTACTATGCGACGACGTCACATTTGCCCTGATGATCATAAGAGAAACCAGTTGGCAAATTATTAAATAAGTTAACTCATGGACTGTGTTTTTTGTTTTATATATATATATACAGTAGAACTTCGGTAAGTCGAAGTTGGATGGACTTGCGTAAAAACTTCGACACATCGGGACTTCGACTCATGAATTGGTCTGAATTTCATGACAAAATTTCAACCCGTGACTAGCCTTTTTTATAAGATCTATTATGTAACCTACTTCATGTTTTCTTTCATTCATTAATCTGATATTTTACAATGATATAAATACAAATAAATATAAATATAAATAAATATAATATAAATTATATAATTGTATAATACAATGATAAATATGACATGTTAAGTAACTTTTCACGGCTAACGATTTGGACTCCCTGTTGACGTATACAATGAAGTTACAAAAGGTGTAACAATACGAAAGGGCAATAACTTAACCAGCTTATAGTAAATATTTCGCGTGTGATTATCACGCGACACGCGGTCACGGAATACTCAAATTATAGTTCTTAGTTAAATTAATCTAATTCAAAAACC